>NW_024467607.1:150990-232171 GCF_000804445.1 Metarhizium album ARSEF 1941
GGGGGGATTTTCTGAGTTTTGTTGTGGTCCTCCACGGGCGGGGACGGGCATGGCAGATGCAGGACGAGGATGAGGGCGAGGACGAGGGCGAGGGCGAGGACGAGGATGATGAGGATGCATGCGCACGTCGACCTGGTACGGTCGCAATGCCGACGCCACCGTGCTTCAGTCGGGGAGCGCGCCATGAGCAAACAATGACGTCTGGGCGATGCAGGCACCAGCGACAACGGCTCGCGATTCGCCCCCGAGGTCAGCCTCCGGTCGGGTGAAAAGAACCCGCCGAGGTACGATACGTCTTTTGTGTCACTGCTCTACTCGGTTGCGCAAGCTGGGTGCTCCGTCATGGATAATCAATCTGGATTCTGGATTCTGGATGCATGATACATGGCAACCTCGGACGACGCGGATCTTCAACGCGATCGCCACCACGGCTCTGAGGCGTCGTGCCACGTGTTGGCTAAGCAGTGCAGGTCTCCGTCATACTCGTGGAAGCCGTCTGCATCGACGTAGTCGACTCTAGAAAAGCCAGCGTTGCGCAGGATGTGATCGACATTGAGCTGCAACACGTCCAACCCGCGGATCACGGGCCCCAAGATGTTGCTCGCCATGTAGTTTGGCGGCGAGAGGGAGAGGCCGTTGACCGAGTTCGCATGAACCGTCTTGACGCGGATGTAGAGATGGGACAGCGGCTCGGAGCCGCGACTCCGCCCGGGTCGCCGCGGCGGCGCCGGCGCCGGGCTTTGCGAAGCGGACCGCGCGACCGTCTCGTCCTGCAGGCGCTTGATGACCGCCTCCACCGCCGGCTGACAGCTTCGCTAGCCTCCGTCGCATTCTTGTCGGCGAGGAACTCGTCGATTGTTTCGCGGCCCGTCTCGGCGACGCGCTTGCTGCTAAAGCTGTGCTGCTGGGCCTTAAGGAGAATCTCCTGACTCTTAGTGGCGTCTGTGGCTACGAGGACCATACGGCTGTTGATGACGTGAAACCCTATGATCTTGTCCACGTGGCCAACGTCCATGACGTTGGTGTCCACCTCTAATGGCGCCTGTATCTCCTGCGTAACGAAGAAGTTGTGTAGTGGCAAGGAGCAAGCTCTGTTGACGCCTATCAGCACGCGCCTAGCTAGGTATCTCTTGCTGTTAGACTTATAAGGCGGAATTATCCCTACATTCCCGCCTGCCCCTTGTGCGAAGTAAGAAGAGGTCATATACAGCTAGAGTCTAAGCCTCTTTAATGAATATTATGCACATGGCAGTGGTAGCAGTAGCGGGTAACAGTAATGGCAATAGCAATGCTGTACCTTGGCAGATCCCTATCCTACTGACTGCTAGTAGTTACAAGTAGATAATATTGCAGAGGACTGTAAGGGCTAAGAGTGCATTTCGCATTTACAACAAGACTATCGCCTAACTGAGCGTTGTAGGTGAAGGAATTTCCGACTATTGAAGCTGTACCTTGTTCCATTTCAACACGCGCATCACGCACCCGCTCACGGATGCTCCGGCGAGACGACGCGGATGTGCACGACGCTCTGTGCGACGACGGCGCGGTTCAAAAGGGTTGCTTGGGCTTGAAGTTGCTTGCGTGGCCACGTCGGAAATTGGATCAAATAGCACCGTATCTTTGAATTTGCGGCATCTCATGAATGGTTGGCAGATGGACTTGCATCTCCACAGCACCCGTGCCATCTTGTGCTAGGCCACTTTGCCAAGAAAAGAGGGAATAAAACAAAAAAAGAGGCTCAACGTGTATACAGCTGGCTCCCGTCGTGGTGGCGCGCGCCTCGGAAGCCAAGAAAAAGTATAACTTTGCAACCTGCAGGGGTGAAGAAGCGACTTTGATGCAAAGCAAGAAAAACACCACGGTGCGCCTCTGCGCAGCGATGGCGTTTTTCGAGCCCTCGGGCGAATCCAACACCGGCGGGCGGCGACGACACTCCGGATTCCGGAATCGGAATCGGCCGCACTTGGTCCAGCGGCGTGGCTCCGCTTTTCTTGCCGGCTCCGACCCTGGTTAGGGTTACGGGGACGAGACGACGTAAGGGTTTAGGACCGTGTAGGCTGCAACGGCGCGGCCGTCCGTTTGACGACGTGCACCAGCCATCTGCTCAGATGTGCTGTACAAACTTGCGGTCAAAAGAGTCGGGACCTTGCGATATAGCATATTGCATGGCATCGTGACAAGTCTCAATGCCTCGCTGTCCTAGTCTCGGCAAAGGGTCCCTACGAAATTAAACGCAGCTGATGTCTCACCAAAAAACGTGCGTGCCACCAGCCACACCAACTAGTCACGCCACACGGTTGGCGCCCCACCAACATGGCACCTCATTCATGTACTACTAGTACGTACCTAGGTACTTACTAACGTTACAATGTCTCGGCACTCGCCTGCAAAGGGAAGGAAGCGAACCTTGGCAGAGCGACGACGCGTGCATATCTTGCCTTCTCCTTCCTCTTTTCTCTCCTTCTCTTTCTTTCTCCTCTTTGACGTCAAGTCTGCTCCCCAACTACCCAAGATCCTTCATCGCCATCCAGCAGCAACAGCACAGATAGTTCGACAAGCCCCTGCCTCGAGCAAAACGCCACAGGCACGAAAAACCGAGGCTTCGGCATCTCAGATCCGAACACCGTCGCGCAGCCCGGCGTACAAGTCAGGACCCAACAAGCAGCAGCAACGAGCAGCAGCAAAATGGCAGTGCCGCACTTGCGCAATTGCCCCGTCTCGGTGACTCCCACAATCTCTTTTTCCCGTGGATACCATACCCGTCCCCTTGACGCGTCGACATTGCAAGCCACGTACACGAACCAACCACACGACGCACGGGGGCTCCCCGCCAATGTCGGCGACGACTCTCTTGCTTCTCACGACCTCGACATCGACTGCCTTCTTCGTGCCTTGACGCAACAAAGAAGGAGAGAAAGAAACAAGAGCAAAGGGGGCTCCTGAAAATGCACCAAAATGTCGGCACTCATCACCCGCACGTCGAGAAGCTCGTCAACCAGCTCGTTTCGCAAATCGCGCCCTTTTCCGGCCTCATCCTCACCATTGCGGCCTGCGTCGTCGCCGCCGTCCGCATCTACCTCCTCGACGCCGTCGTCATCCCCCGCGTCTACTCGCCCGCAGTCGTCAAGGACCTCAGCGCCGCCCAGCGCCGGAGCTTCGTCAACCATCACGTAGCAGCCGGGTCCAAGATATTGCTCATCCTCGTGACGGCCTACCCGCTGTTTGCCATCCTCGTCGGCCACGGCGCGCCGCACACGCCCCTCGCTCCGGGCTCGTCGGCGACCTTGGGGGATGTGCTGATTGTCTCGTCGCAAATCTTCACCGTCATGTACGTCTTCGAGCTCTTCTACCGCGACACCATCTCGCCCATCGCCTTTGCCCACCACGTCGGCGCAATCGTCGTTGCGCAGTCGGCCGTCGCCATGAGCATCAATTTCGACCACGAAAGCGACGCCGTGTACGAGTTCATTCTCTGCTTCATCTGGGGCGAGTTCTTCCTCCTCTCTCCTGGCGAGACCCCTCCCCACCTCTGGGCGCGCGCCACTAACCTTTGCGGCGACAGGTCTCTTTGACGTCCTGGCCGAGCTTTGGCCTCATTTCGCCATGATCATCTACCGAACTCACAACTCGAAGCATGCGCTGCTCTGCCGCCTGTTCTATGCCACCGCGGGGCTGGAGCTCGTTGGGACCACTGTTGAGACGGTCGTTGTCATGTGGCTGTTTGGAAGCCTCTGGGACAAATGGAGCTTGTCGCTCAAGGCCGTCACGCCCATTCTGCACGTCTTGTTCTCGGCGGCCCAGCTCTGGGGCGCGCGGGTCTATTATAAGCTAGCCAGGGATCAGCAGGTGCGGCACGCCCAAGGGGCAAACAAGTGCTGATTTTCATCTGATGCATGTCGGCATGGCGGTTTTTATTGTAATTTCTATCCTTGATGTTTAATTATTTTTTGAAACTCATTCCACGGACGTCTATTCCCTCGGCATAACAATAGTGGTGGACAGTGCAGCGCGTCGCTGCCGAGTAACTTGGTAGATGGCTTTGCAAAGTGTTCCATTCCATTAGCCCTTCCGTGTCGGGTATTTGGCGTGACAAGGGCTCGTCTGAGGGCCCGGAGCATCGTGCAGCTCAATCCAGCACAGAAGACGCTGAGAAGCGGCTGACAACCGGCAACCGGGGGAGGGTCAGGGGCGGAATGTCAAGCTGAAAAAGCCTGAGCTGATCGTGGCCGCGGCCCCCCTCCTCCTTCTCCCGCCTCACCTCAGCCGCGACTTGCAACGTGACACCTCTTTTTTCCTGGCGGGATCTGCGGCACGCCCGACGCACGCGCCGTCGTTTGGTTATTGTTTTCTCCTCGCAATGAGTCTTGCCGGCAAAGCGTTCATCGTCACGGGGGGGGCGTCGGGGATCGGGAGGAGCGCGGTCAGGAAGCTGCTCGGGCTCGCGGCCGAGGTGCACGTAGTCGACGCGGCGAGCGACGTGGCGACGCACGAGGGCCTCGCGGGCCGGCAGCGCAACCACGCAAACGTCGACGTCGCGTCGCGCGCGCAGGTGAGGAACGTGCTGGACCGCATCGCCGCGCAGAGCGACGCGCCGCTCGGCGGGCTGGTGCACTGCGCCGCCATTCTGCGTCCCACCGAGGCCTCCGAGGCCGGCGACGACCAGCTCCGCCGGCTCTGGGACGTCAACGTCGTCGGGACGTGGAACGTCAACACGGAGCTGTACCGGCTCGTCAGGGCCGCGCGGGGCTCCGGCTCCGGCTCCGGCTCCGGCTCCGGCGCCCGGCCGAGCGTCGACGCCCTCGCCAGCATCGTCAACATGGCCTCCATGGCGTCGCTCAGGGGCATCCCCGACGTGCCGGGGTACGTGGCCACCAAGCACGCCGTCCTCGGGCTCTCTCGCTCCTTTGCCCAGTCCTGGGCCTCGGTCGGCCTGAGGGTCAACTGCGTCGCGCCCGGCGCCGTCAACACCCCCATGATACGTGGAATGGTCATTGACGCCGGCTCGCCCTACAAGGGGGTTCTGAGGCACGTCCTCGAGCCCGACGAGGTTGCCGACACAATCGTCTTCCTGTTGGGCGAGGGCTCGTCGGCCATCACGGGGCAGGTGGTCGAGGTGAATGGCGGCTGGCCTTGACGGGCTGCAAGAGAGGCCGTGCGTCGAGTTTGCCGACGTGTCTGTCCGTTGTTGTCGCCATGTGTTCCTGGTCGTTGCAAGCACACTATAAACGACATAGCCAGGCCGGACTTTCGAAGGGTTGCATGATGTGGGGAGGCCACGCTGGAATGTTACCTGGCAACTATAACTAATTGCAGGAGATTAGCACAGTGGTATGATTTGTAACAATAGCCATCATACCAGATACCCAAAATCGGAATACCAAGCTCGAAAATGGCGGGATCAACGTGTTCGTAAATTAGCCAACGTATAATGGCAGATGGGAAGCGGAGGGTTTACGGGGTGCGTCTTGATCGTAGACAGATGACGGTCCTATTATTTGTCAGAAAGTTCAGACAGGCAACGTCAAGTCTAGAGCGTACTTCTCGTGACAGTCCTGCAACCTGCCTCCATCGAGAACCTGCCTCCAGACAGCACAACGCCCTTGGGCTTCACGGTCCGCCCGTTTGGTGGTGCATGGCAACATCTCAGCATAGGACCCGAAGGCTTCGCTATCGACGGAGAATTAAGGTGACTTGTCTGGCTGCCAAAGTCTAGGACCAAAGTAGTCTACATGGCACGTTGTTGGCAGTGTACGCCTTACGCCTCCAGCCAGCACAAACACAGACCCTGATTGTGTTCCTTGTCGAACTTGACTCCGTGCATTCCATCAGCACCGCTCAGTCGCCCAACGCTTCCCTACTTGGATTGTGTAGTCGAATTGGAGGTAGCCACTAAAAGATAGCCTTTATGCCCACTCTCCTCGAGCTCGACGGTAATTCCTCCGCATGTCTCGGCGCCGGCCGTTGCAGGTCCGAAAGCGCCACAGTTGCAAGCAATAGTCTGCTCTAGGTCCCGTCATGGCTTTGTAGGAGTGTTTGTACCAGCTCTGGAAGTCGACGGATGTAACAAGGGCTGGTCTGTGTGATTAGGGCTCGGAGCAAATAACTTGTATTTACATATAATATTATATAGTCTGAAAGGTCCTTAGTTGTTATGGTCTGAGCTGTGCTCGACCTTCTAGTGGGACATGGCCTATCCCTTTGTTGACCTACCTGTATAGTGCTAGATTGAGCAGCTTGTGGCAGCTTGTTCGTTACGTACTCTTTTGGCTCTAAGGGGGTCCGGCAAACCACCGGGATGACTGCTGCTGGCACCCGCTATAGCCTAATAGGGCTAGTCCTTCACAATATATATATATATATAAGCCTACAGGAATAAGGGTATATAATAGACTTAAGCTATAGCTAAAGTATATATAAGGCACTATATTAGTGCTTTATTAAATACTTTTTAGATATATATAAGAACTTATATATATATATACATATATATATATAATAGCATAAAAAAAGAGATAGAGAACTTCTCCTTTTTCTCTCTTTTCTCTCCAAGTTTATAGTTAATACTAGTAATGCTTACATATAGTTGCCTGTAAGGCTAGTTATTAATATTTATATTACTTTAATATAGTGCTAAAAGAAAGTATTTCAAGCCGCCTCTTTTTCCTAGAGGATTTAGAGCTATTTATCCCAAAATGTTTTATAGTTGTTGTGATAGACTAGCCCTATTGGGCTATAGCAGGTGCTAGCCGCAGTTTTCCAGTAGTTTGCCGGACACTTAGCTATTGAGCTAAAAGAGTACGTAATAAACAAGCTGCCCCAAGCTTGCTTATCTAGCACTATATAGGTCACAAGCTATGTCCTATCGCGTCGTCATCTTTAGGTCAAGCATAGCTTAGACTATAACACAAGTTTAGAGTTAATACTAGTGATGCTTACATGCAGTCGCCTGTAAGGCTAGTCCTTGACATAATATTATATAATATTGTAGCAAGGTGGGGGTTGCGGAGCACAGTCACACCTCCTGCTGCCACACCCCACCGTGTGGATTCACACCGACCCTGTACAGTAGCGCTTCACCCCTGGCAAGGCAAGGGAGGATACTCGAGTATGCGAATGCCGCTTCCATCCGGCGACATCTCAGTCAGTGCACCTCGTGGTGTTCCCGTCGCAATCATCCCAAGCAATTGGCATCAGTACGAACAACACGACGCTACCTGCGCATTGCCCCGAATACGATGTAGACAGCCCACGCAAGCTGCGAACCCCAACAACAATTCGCCGGCTCAGCCTCGCGCCAAAGCCCACGCCAAGCCACCACCATGTCGAGTGGTGGTCCGCGTCACGACCCCGGCCTTCTATGCAAAATTACCTCCTGACAGCGGGCTCTGCTTCTCGGATTCTCGAAGAAGAAAAAGAAAAAAAGGCACAAGAGACTACATAAAACCCCAACCGACCCCCTGTCGCGTCGCACACCACCCGTCGCCAAGTCGAATTGGACTGCGCGACAAGCCGTTCTAGAGCCAGACGCATTCACCAAGTCGTAAAACCATGGCCATGTGCACCGGATTCTCCTTCGGCACCGAGCCCTTCGATCCCACGAACCGCTTCGAAACGTCATGGCTCCTCCCGCCCTGGATGCTCCTCGCCTGCCGGGCTCTGATTGTACGTTGGGTTGCTCTTCTTGGCGCGTTCCCGCAAGACTGACCCCCCCCGCCAGAGCATTTACATCTTCACGACGCTCTTCTTCATCATGGGCTACACGTGCTCCGACGCCTCTCTGGGCGGCTGCCTCGCCGTGCGCCGGTCATTCTCCTACTTCACCGTCATCACCTTCTGGGGCCTGGGCTTCTATTTTGCCGTGTCGTCTGTCCATACGCTCACGTACGTGCTGCGGCGGCGGCCGCTGCTCGCCTCCTTCCCGCGGCCCCTGCAGGCCCTCCACTCGCTCTTCTACACGTCCGTCGTCACGCTGCCCTTTCTCGTCACCATTGTCTACTGGGCCGTGCTGTACAAGGCCCCCTGGTTCGAGCTCGTCTTCGACGCCTGGCACAACGTGACGCAGCACGGCCTCAACTCGCTGTTTGCCTTGTTCGAGCTTGTCTTTGCGAGGACAGAGGCCCCGCCGTGGGCGCACTTGGCCTGGTTGATTGCCGTCTTGCTGGGCTACTTGGCCATCGCCTTCATCACGCTGGCCGCGCAGGGCTGGTACACGTATAGCTTCTTGGACCACAGCGCGGTTGGCGGGAGAGGGTACGTCGCTGCTTATGTGGTGGGCATTGCCGTTGGCGTGGTCGTGGTCTTTGCAATTGTTTGGGCTGCCATTCGGCTGCGCAAATGGGTCACCGAGGTTAAGTTGGGCAGGACCGGCAAGTTTGTCGTCGAGAGAAGGGCGGATGTGGAAATGCGCCATCAAGCCAAACCTGACGGGCAAGGGCACATGCTGCGTTAATAATTAATAACAGAGATTCAATTGCGGGCCTTTTTGCAAGTCATCTGGCCATGTTGGACTGACCAGTTGCTACAGAGGCAGCTGGCGTAAACGTGTCGACGAGTGTGCGTGCCGCACAGAGCTTCTTGGAGGAATGCGTCTCGTTGCTAGTTGACAGCATCATTCATCATCTTAATGCTTGAATTACTTTACAGCGCAGTCGTGTGGCTCGCCGCGTCTCACTCAGCACTTCAGTGTCACACCCTTGCGCGTCTCCGATGCGCGAATCTCAAACATGACCTGGACACCCACGAATAGGCAGGCACAGGCCACCACCAGAAACAAGACGCCTACCAGGTCATCGTCATCAGTACTTAGGCAGTTCGCGAATCAGTGTTGGGAGGGGGTAAAATGGCAACTTACCCGACCATTCATGCAATATACCTGCAACGATGCTCTGCAGCCCATCCAAGCCTACCGCGAAACCAACCAGGTTGGCCGCCATCATCATGAGCACATTCGCAACAGCACCCACACAGCACAGCATGCGATACTCGGTAGGACGGCTCTCCCATTTCCTTTTTGGAAACAAGAACGCCGCCGTCCATTCCGGCACCATGAACAGTACAATCAGCCAGCCCCAGATGAGGAGACGGAGCTGGATGTCATGCCACAGCGCGACAAAGGTGAACACACACAGATACGTGACTGTTGACTGAACTGCTGCGGCCCAGTTGCGGAAGGACGCACCGCCAAGAGGCACGTACAGATATCGGATGAGCCATCGGTTGTATGATCGGTGCCACGCGCGCCAGAAGAGTTGCGTGCTGTAGTTGTTGCTCACGCAGCGAACCATGTTTTCAGGCGGGTCGATACCGTCCATCAGCGCCCACAGACGGAATAGTCGCCATGGTAGGAGCAGCTTCAACCAGATGATATGGAGGTTGAAGAAGGAGAGCAAGCTAAGTTGGGCGGCGGAATAATCTCCCCAAACGGGCTTCGCCAGGCTTATGGCACCGACGTAGTCAAAGTGCAGGATGAGCTCCATGACCAGCAGAACCAGCAAGAATCGAACGCCGTACCGAATTGTACGTGATTTCTCGATACTGGCTGCTTTGAACTTGAGCTGGGAGACGTAATCGTTGAAGGTGAGAATAGGCCCTGCCAGATACAGCGGCGCGTATATGGCGTATGCGACGTAATTACGGAACGAATAGTCGGCCGCATCAGCCGATAGATTGATGCGATCCCGCTCAGACAGGTTGGCCATGTCCACTTGTTTCTTCTTGTGTTTATCAGCGGACTTGCGGGGTGGAAATGAACAGACAGCTCCATATGGACTTACCTCCAACGAGCTGGAAGCATTGTTAGCAATACTCCAATAATAATCCATGTTGTAGCTGATCAGCCGGAGAATTGTGATGTTGAACAAGACCTCCCACCGCGGCATGATGCCTCCAAACCCATCCAGCCACGCCCCCGTCTGCATCAGGTGAGAATCAGTCGCTTGCCCAGTCGAACCAACTTTGACCGGTGGCGAGAAGTGACTTGCTACGCTTCGCAGCTGATAGCCATCACAAAGCTCGTTCGCAAACAGAATTGAAATGTTAAATATCCAAGTGCCAATAGGCACGTACTTGGGTGGAAATTTCCGCCCCATCTGAAAGTTCATGTACAGAATAGCGAGGACCTTGAATGCAGAAATGCCGTGCAGAACGACCAAGAATAAAAGTGCAAACATAAAGTCGAACACAGCCCGCTGCTCGAGCCGTACAGAGCCTTGAGGGCTCCTGTTGCGGTTGCTGCCGCTGCATACTGATTCCCAGAACTTTCGGAGCAGTGGATGGAAAATTAGCAGGGCAGCCAAGTAGGGCAAGTTGCCTCGAAACGTGTGATACTGTGCGTCGGAAACATCGACTTTACGGCCGGGAATCCAGCCGTCGGAGAGAAACCGTGCGTACTTGTGATATCGAGGATCGGAGGCTATCCCCGCACAAAGTCAGCGACCCATGTTCGTTGAATAGAGGGAAAAGAGCCGAAAACCGAACCACGTACGTCGTGAGACACTATACGCAACCCAGAACATGTAGGGCACAGCCCACAAAAACACAATATAATACAGATAAAACTCTGGCGTTTGCCATTTTGCGGGAGGCGCCAGGGCTCGCGCCTTATCGGCAGCATCCTTGACGGCATGAGGATCGCTACGGGCCTCAATCACTGTCTGGTAGGGGACGCGGGACGAAGTCATGAATCGAGTATCGAGGGTGTCGATGTCGTACACCTTGCGCAAGAAGGAGAAGACGCCCATGGTGGGCAGACGTCTGCGCCTTTCGTCCTGTAGTTGCAACTCAAAGGATGAAAGGGACGGCAGCAGGATCGCTCATCTTCGACCGATCGAGTCCGACACAGCCGGGTATTGTCGTCGTGGGCTGCGGAGGATGAATGCAACGGAGTGACTGTTCAAAGAGATTGCTACTGTTGACGACGTTGTAGCTGGAGCCGCGACGGAACAAATGATGGATGGACGGACGGAAGACGTGGCATCAACGCGTCGCTGGTGGGAGCACGCACGTAGGGCCTCGGGATCTACAGCCACTCAAGCAGGCCGCAGATGTCAGTCAACCTGTAACCTGTAGCCTGTTCCTGGGATTGTGGGATCCAGATGGGCCCCGGGCCCTGAGGGTTCGCTTGGCGATTTGCTTAGTCATCAGGGCATCCTCAACTTTTCTTCTCGAATCTTGAACAGGTTAGCAACTCCAAAACCTAGAACCGCTTCCAGAGTCCAGACAGACAGCACTATCCCGCCCGAGTAAGACACCACAATGCATTGACAGCTTCGCAACCGATTTCATCTTCTGCCGTTGTACTGTACTTTATCTTCAATGCTAGAGATAAGCAGCCAAGAGAAGAAGAGAGCACTCCGTGTTGATGTCTGCAAGCGCTGTGGTCTTAGTGGCGACAATCAGGACTCGGAGCAGAAGAACTCGATTCACATTTAATGGGCAGAAGGCTGCAGCAGAAATAGAAGCCTGTGACTGCAAGAGTCTTGTGGAAAAATGCCGCACCATGAACACTAAAGTCTGTAACATTTTGAACTGAGCTGCATGATGGCCCAAGCCCTCATCCTACGCTGCTGTGAGGCGAGTTCAATCTAACAACTGGCCAGACGTACGCACAAAGAGCCATATCCAAAGGGGAAATAGACCCAAGTGACAGCGGCTAAGCAGGACAGGCTGTTGATTATAGGTCTGTCTCGACTCTCTACGGAGTACCGGACCTGGTGACATCGACTTTGTCGCAGCTCCGGAACGGTTGAAGCCACCGTGCCTGATAGTGCCGTAGGAAGTCTTCTGGTAAATATCTCGATAAATAAATACCATAGCCTAATCTGGACAGCTGTCGCTTCTTTCAAGGCCAAGTTGCTATTCACAAGGAGTGCAATTTTTTCCCTGCTGGGCAAGGCTGCCATGTGCAAGTCAGTAGCCTCGGGGAAGGTTTTGAATTTCGTGAAAGTCTGCTCCTTTTGTGTAGTAAAATCAAATTTTGTCCTGTTTTCAGACTCGCGGGGGACGATTTACTGGCCCATCATCCTTGTATCCGAGCCATCGTGCCGAGTATCATCGTAGGCTTCAATGTCGTTGCGTGTTTCCAGTTTATTGGGCAACAAAAATCCCGACATGGGATTCATTTTGGGGGGATTTGGCCGCTGCATGCTGCTTTCAGCCGCTCGCCAGCATCTTGCGAAGGTTGTCCCTTGGGGCACTTTGATCCGTATTGCGAGTCAAATCTCCCCCCCCGCAGCCGCTATCGCTGACATTGTATCTTGACTGTTATCTCTCGTCAGCGTCAACAGGATCGTGCCTGGCGGCCCGACGTGCATCGTCAAGCCAGCCGAGAGCCGTCGCGCTATGTGCTTCCATCACCCGGTTTAGCATCAAGCTGCGTTACAACGGTCATATCCGTCTACTGCGAGGTTCGCCCCCTCTGAGTAGCATCTTGAGAGTCAAGGTCGTGGTGTCGTTGATTTACGCCGCCGCTATCAATACTCAATACACGATTTGGTTGCTCCTTTGATTTGAACAGCTTGACAGGAGCCTTGAGAACTCGCGGCTTGCCGTTCCCGCCGTCACTGCCGATGAACGGGCACAACTGACCTGTCTCATCCTCTTCGCGGCGCCACTTATTGTATGTAGCTGCTAACATATGAAGAAGAAGGCGACCGCCCGCCTCTTGTTTAGCCCGAGCCGCGCTTCGAGGTTCCTGCACATCCATGGTCGCCGCCGGCATGCATGAGCCCATATGCAGTGAATGTCACTGATCGTCTAGGAAAGACTACTGTGGCACGGAAATATGCTGCAAGCCGCCCCTAGCTTGGGGATGAGCGTTTTCAACACAACTCAACTCTCTTGCGGCGTCTTATTGCAAACGGATATTCAGTCCTCCCGCTCTCGAGTCTCGAACCGTACTTCACCCAAGGTAGCCTGCCTCTCATCCCTATTGATGCGTTTCATTCTGCCCAGTGTAATGTAGTCACACAGACACGATCCGGTTTCCAATTGAGGGTCAAGTAATGTTAATACCAGAGCACGCAGCAGAACCGCAAGTTCAGGCACTCGTCGGGCCGACACGTGACGTGAATGACTGCTAGAGCACCCTCAATCTGCAACTATGAGGCCATGTCCGTTGATGGAGTGAAGGCTGCGTGCATGTATGATGTGTCCTAGCGGAACGAAGTCGCGGAAATAGCCGCGTGGCCCGATGACTACACCCAAGATGACGCTCAAAGTCGTTCAAGGAGGGTACGTAATCACACCGAGTTGGCCATGATGTTATTGATGGAGGCGATGCCCCAGAAGGCGGGCAGATTAGGAAGGAGCGGTCGGCCGATGGACCGCAGCATCTGAGCTCCTGCCGTCGACTGATGGTCTCGCAGCCAGTCATGGGCCAAGCATTGAAGCCTTTTGATGCAGCCTCGCAACATACTCGCCCCTACGTTCCATCGGCTCTGGCGTTCCACGATTCGTTTTCCATATTGCATGCGTCCTCTTCTGTCTTGTCTATTATAGACCTTTGTGCTCTGCTCAATCACACTTGGACACGAACTGCCGATGGTGGGCCAGTCATCACAAACATTGAAACACGTCAAGCCACACCGCAACCTGTCGAGAAACCACGAATCCGCTTGCGATAAAATGGCGACGGACGGCCCGTCGAGGCAAGCAAGTCGACCGTCTCTTTGTCAACGGCGTATAATGTGTCATCATTATACACCACGTCCGGTAACGCCGCTTTCCAGGTCAACCCGGCAGGCTCCAGCGTCGTCAACCCAAGCGAAATAAGCACTTCCTCGGGATTGGAGTACTTGTCGCGAAATCCCCGGTACAGCAATGACTGCCAGGTTGGACCTGTGTCAAGGTGGAGAAGCCAATGCCGCAAAGACCACGGCTTGCATGGCTGGTCGTCCGCTGGCGGCGATTGCGAGACGCCTCTCGGCCGTTGCTTCGTCTGTTTCGGCCGCAAGCTTAGCTTGGGCCACAGGGAGGTACGACTTTTGCATATATGCCCGGGCGGTTTGGCTCCCAATTTGGAAGGATTTTTTCCAGCACTTGCCAGTATTTTGAGTGAATTGTCACGGTCGACCTCACCGTCTCGCCATGGACATCAAGATTAACGCGCTGCCATCAAGTCAGGTTAGAACTTCGAGACGGCCTCTTGCGGTATTACATTCCGCGGTCTTACCGCAAGTCGCATCCACCCACCCACCATGGCACGAGAGCGAGCGGCAGGAGAGACACTGCTGTCGGCCTGCGAGAACAATAAGGACAATGCCGGCAGGAAGCTTGTGCATGTCCCCAGGTTTCATTGCCGTGTTGCGGTTCATCAGCAAATAACGCGTGAACCTATGATCCGCTTGAGAATCTGACGCTCATGCAGGACTCCGCAGCATGAGTCTCGCCCGGCCTGATTGGCAGTTGATGGGCCAAAGGTGTGTTTGGCAGAAAGCAACGTGAGGGGCGACGGTCTGACCTGCCGTCGTGTCTCTGACTATCTCCGCCGCAGATCCACCGTTCAAGCACAGATTCAACGGAAATACAAGTGCGGAAGGCTTTATTGTCGATGCATATGCGGTTCCAAGTCCGCAATCCCGGTCGCTCTTGAAAATTCCTCTGGCCAGCTGCGTTACCTTTCCGCGTCACATGAATGCGGCTGGACCTTGCAAACGCTTCATCGAAAATATGACGCCTCACCTTCTCCATTCCAAGTTGATGGTTCGTCTGACACCGGCTCCATATCGACACGACGTTGTACCTTTTGGGCATCTCGCCCCCTTGAGAAGGTATTGCTCCGTTGGATCGGCCAACTTACCAGACCCTCGGGTCCCGCCTTGGCTGCGATAATACGTCCGATCCGCTTGATATCGCCGACTTGCAACTCGACGAATCACCATCCAACGCATCATGATTGAGGAACTCCCGTCTTACCCCCGCACCATCCATGGACGGCGTTAGCCCATTCCCGCACCGGTCTACCCACCGTTGCGCCCCCCCCCCCCCACGAGCCCCTGATGGAACTCCCGAGGCGGCCCAGTTTGATGCTGCCGTTCGGCGTAACGGACGGTTCACCCGGGCCGTCAGGCGATGGACTGTTTATATAATCCGTACTTGCTCCTCTGGCTATACAAGTCTTGTCCCATTTTTATTGTTGCCGGATCGCTACGGAGGACTTCATCTTATTTCTTTTTCAGTGAATCAAGAAGTTTAACTAATTCCCAACCTTGAGCTATACATCCACTGCCTAACCCCTCTTTCGCACATCCGAAGTATTCCTCCTTGTTCACTGTTTCTTGACAACCACCCGATAACTTTGGGAACTGACTGGTTGCCATTCGGTAATTGCCTTGTTTGATTCAAACGAAGCCACTGGCGAACGGGTACAGACTAGGCGTGTTGAGCTTTTACCACGACGATACACTACCACTCATCCACGGTCGCTTCTTCACTTGGTTGACATCACAGCAGCCGAACGCATCAACTTGCTACGGCATGGCGTCCTCCCAGGATCCTCGCGACCACAGGCCCTTTGTTGGCATGGATGGTGTGCCTGTCCGATGCCAGATGGAATCGTCCTTTCTCTCCCTCTTGCAGAGTGCTGGACTTGAGGAATGGGCGGCCCAGCAAAGTGAACTTGCCAACTGGCAAACCGGGGAATCGGCTTCATCATTCGACCGAAGCAGCGGCGGCAGCGCTTCGGAAAGCAAGCCTACCAGGCGATCCCCATCGTCTCGGCCTGTCCAGAAATCGCCATCTACAAAACAATGTGGGCGGTCGCGCAAAAGTAAGGATCACGGCGACAAGAGCTCTCAAGCCAGACGGTCAAAGCAAAAGGAGCACATGACGAAGGAAGAAAGGGACGAGATGAGGCGTCGAGCAGAAAGCTTTGTTCCAGATTACTCCGGTTACAACACTTTGGATGCCGAGCTCAGTGTAATTGGACAACAATTGGAGAGGATGCAGGACCATCCGTAGTCACGCTTCCGCGCACCTCACCTAGGTTGGAAGCACATTGGCGTTGCATTTGGTGACAAAGTCTTGCACTTGACCTTGATACTTTTTGCCTTCTCGAAAACTTTGCTCGGCTTTTACCATGCAGCTCTGGAAGCGCATATATTCGGCATGAAGCGGCTACGACTTGTCACACTTGTCGCTACGACCTGATGATGGTGAATTCGAGGCCAGCTGCGGCAACGGCAGCGGAAACGGATGGCGTCAGTTTTTTCTTCATTTAACTGAAAACGTGCTGAGGAAAATGGCAAAGTAGAAGCGGTGCAATGGCGGCTGCTGGATACGGTTGAACTGAAGGGGTTGGCGCATCATGAATTCATGGGCAGTGTCAGGACTCGGCATGTGTTGGGGACAAAAGGACTTTGCTTGGCGTTCCTTGTGATTCCGAAAGGCAGAACGACTCGGCAAGGCGAGCAACGGCAGGATTTACAGCAGTGCGACAGGCACATAGTACTACGTGTATGACTCATGATATAATGAATGGATTGCAGGTCCTCAAATGGCATTTGTTCACCCCAGACCCAGGCTCCAGCCCACAAGACCGTTTCCGACTGCCTCACCGGCTGAACGGGCGGGTGGCAGCAAAGCGACATGCAAGCAGGGCAGAGCATGATGATGCCAGGACCCATGGCTAGATATCTGCTGCGAGGCCACATCCATCACCGAGCAATCGACACCGTGATCCATGCCGCCCTGCATCCGGAAGACCTGAGATGTGCCTCACCTCGGCTGGGAACCATGGCACGGATCAAAGACCCCACCGGTGGTGTGGTGCAAGCTGCAAACCAGAAAAAGACGTCAAGGGAATTGTGTGACTGAGAAACAAAAAAAGACGCCCGCGACGTCATCTCCAGGGCGTGATTCGAACACGCGACATTCTGATTATACTGATTCAGCCAATTACAGTCAGACGCCATAAACCAACTAGACTACCCGGAGAAGGGAGGGGTGTGCCCCGCCGGACCAATTGAATCATCGGCTGGTCGGGGCGGACTAAAATCAAACCATAAGCCCCGAGCAAGACGGACGCATCTGGTCCTCGCAACATAAAGTTCAACCGACTACATGCGACTTTACTCATGTCATCGCTGGATTTTGTCGCATGGACCAAGCGTCAAGTTGGCGGAACCCGACTGCTGCCACGTGTACTCGGCGCGCTCTTACGCTCGCGTGTATCGGCACCGTCGACCGCGCTTGACCTGCCTGTGTGCGGCACGTCACGATATAACTACAACGACGTGTGTCTGTCCCCCCTCGTGTCGTCACGACTTCGACTTGCGACAGGCCGGGCGAATCGGGAAGCGCACATGCGTGCCCCCGGACAATCGATCAAATTCGTCTCTGTCCCTCGGGAACACTTGCTGCCTACGGCATGACAATGTGCTGCGAGGTTCATTGGCAGAATGTAAGGGCTCCGTCGGCGGCTTGCGGCAGCAACTCGATTCAGCTGTAACGACACGCTCTGGTATCAGAGGTCCCTTGTTTTTCCACAAAACCCTCAGTGCCTAAAGACTTCTACCCAAGAAGCGTGTCTTGATGCCCAAGTTGCCGTCGCCATGGCCCTAGTGTAGCCGCGTGACGCAGACGTGCTGCCCAAATGCGCTAGCTGTCAGGAGAAATAGAAGAAGCGCCGCTACAAGTGTAGGTAATTGTCAAGTTGAGCAATGAAAAATTGTGTGTTCCTCACTCCAGGGTCATGACAAGCGCCTCGAGGACCTGGGTATAAAGGTGCTTGACAACGGCTCAGTACTTCCACGCCGACTCGATCAACGAGATCCTGTCCAACACCTTTGCAACGCCCCTAGCCCTTTACTAGTGGCATGAATTTCTGGTGCTGTCCTCCCCAGCCAACATGTTCTTCTTATCAGTCTATTTAGTAGGACGCGAAGGAGTCTTGCTCGCCAAGGCATTATAAATGACGTGTCGATGTCAAGCGTGAGACATTCTTGGCCATTAGTTTACTTTTCGGGAAGTGTTCCGAGCTCCACAACGAGGGACGGAAGGCGACACCTTCCCGTCGAGGAGGAGAGCGCGCAAATTAGCTTCTGGATGATCCGGATCGTTGCAGCCAGGCCACGTTGGCCCAGGTGACCAGAGCTGGCTCGGGGAGCGTAATGGCTAGGCGGGCAAGGGGAAGTGCTCGGGGCCGGGCAGCGTGGGATGGCAAGGATGAGCTGACCCTGAGGGAAAAGGCGCCGGTCAAGAACAGACCCAAGTCGACAGTGCAGATGAACGAGGTGGTCGGACGTTCAACGGACTTGTGCTTCTCGGCCTGACGGGTGGCTAACCGTGGCTAGAGGGCCGGCGCGTTGAAGGCTGATGGGGGAAACAGCGCCTCCCCAGACTACAAGAAAATTCGCAGTGTCACATCATCATGGGTCAGTTTCCCGCTGTGTTCAAATATCTCCAATGCGAAGGAATCTTGATATGTAGGCATTTTCAAAATGTGCTGCGCTCGACTTGCGCGGGTATATCGCTTAATAACTAAAATCAACCGTCGCCATTGGTACAACCTTGTTTTCATTCGATTGCCTGGCATTTTGCTCTCCGTCGCTGTGTTGTATGGTGATGGTGGATGACCCTGAGTCGCCAAGCGTCGTGTCCGCACTGCTTTGTGATGTTGTGGTTTGTAACTCGTGCTCTGGGATGCCACTTGGTGACCAACCCTGGTCCAGGATTTGCTGGAAACTCCAGCTCGGTTGAAAGTCGTTGCTGTTCCATGCGTGATTGACACGTTCATACATTTCATCTATCTGCTCCAGACTGATCTTGCTTGTTTCGTACACCATGCACCAAACAAAGAAGAAGGCGACGATGCAGAATGCACCCCAGATGAAAAATATTTTGGGTCCAAAGCTTGCTGATCCCGGACCCGAGCCGACCATGAATGGCGTAGCATAGGCGATTCCAAAATTTAGAATCCAGTTGGAAGCGGTAGAGAGCGACATAGATTTGGCTCGCACTTTGAGCGGGTAGATTTCCGAGGTGACAACCCAGACAACTGGTCCCCAAGACGCGGCGAAAAAGAAAATGTTGAAACAGCAGAAGACAACAAGGATTGATTCCTTGACACGTTGAAGCCCATTACCGGCGGCCGTCGTGAACGACGCCATGATCAGTTGGCATGTAGCCATGCCCAAAGCTCCAGTCATCAGTAGCTTTCGACGGCCCCAAGATTCAATAACGAGCAAACCAGGGATGGTGGATACAACGTTGATGACGTTGATAATGGTGGATTTCATGTATGGACTCTGGACTCCGGCGCCATTAAAAAATGTTGTACTGTAGTACATGATGAAATTGATGCCGGATAACTGCTGAAGCATCTGAAGACCACATCCTGTGAATGTTCTGCGACCAAGATGAGGAGTCCCACAGAAGGCGTCCCTATAGGTGGAAGGACCGAGACTAAGTTCGTACTGGTGGTTTGCGATGATTTCATTCAGCTCGTCGATGAGTGCGGGATGTGTGATGTCCAGCCGACGAAGTCGACTCAACGACAGGCCGGCGGCCTCATTTTTGCCTTGCTTGACAAGGAAACGTGGAGTCTCGGGGAGCACAAGCAGACCGGCGGTGAGAATGAGGGCCGGGATGATTTGCAGCCCCAGAGGAATTCGGTACGCTGCGCTGTCGCGGAGTTTCGATGTGATTATGTTGACAATAGAGGCGGATAGTAAACCAACCGTGATTGAGAGTTGGTATGCACAAACTAGTGTTCCGCGTATCCATTTGGGCGCCATTTCTGACTGATATAGGGGCACCAAAACCGAGACGGCGCCAACACCGACGCCAGCCAATGCCCTTCGTCTCTGTTAGAAGCACGTACTGCGGAGCGGAAGTAGGGCATCCATTAAAAATGAAAGACTTGGATATGACATACCTGCCGACAACTAAAAGTACAATCTCGTTGGCGCAGACTTGGCAAACGGCACCGATGCAAAAGATGCCAGCCGCGATGAGGAGACTGATCCGTCGACCCAGTGAATCTCCAGCCGGAGCGGCTAGAAGTGCTCCGACAGCTGTGCCGGCGCTGAGAATTGCGACGATAAGGGATGCAACTTTTGGACAAATCGATGGGGAGTCGTCGCTAGGCATTGTCGATTGGCAATTGGCACCGAACTGCGTCTTGAAAGCGTCCATGGCTAGAATGCCATTTATGGCCCTAGTGAGCGAGAGGGAAAAGAATTAGCGACAGGTATTTCCATGAATAAAGTAGTATTCCCCAGACAGTCAGTGCAGTGGGGACGAATTCTTTCCTGACCAGACAAAACTGATTCTAGGCCAACAAGTACGGTCTACGCTGTACTTGGACAGCTAAAGCAACTTCAACATTTTTGAATTCCCCCCCGTCATTTGGCCGCCGTCTCGACGGAACGCACTACCCGCCACTTGAACGCTAGCGGAGGGAATTCCGGTTGGCGCCAACTTACCCAGTATCATAACCAAAAAGCAATCCACCAGAAGCGACAAAGAGCCCGACCATGATGGCCGGCGCTGACGAGCCAGCGACATTGTCGGGCTTCTGCCAGCCCATGGCAATGGCCATGGTTGCGGTGGAGTGGACGTCAATCCAGGATTAAGGGTCGCGCTTGGCGGCCTTGCGGACAAACGGAATGGATGGATATGTCGGGGGTAGAGTGTCGCGACAACTTGCTGATGTGGGTTAAAGCGAGCCCAGAAGTGTATCTCAGTGTCGGTCTATTGCTGACTAGGGCAAGGGGAAGCCTGGATATTATTTGGGTAGATGGTCGGCGGAAATGAGTTTGTCGGTGACTAAGGATAAATAGACTTGACAGCGATAGGGGATGTATTTATCGATGGGAAGGAGTAATCGCTCGCGAGTCGTCGCTATACGGATCCGAGATCGAGGAAATGGCAAAAGAGCGAGGGCCTAAGAATTCGTCGTTGGGTCGTCACTGATGAGAGGAAGTCTGAGTTGTAGGCAGGATGAGTAGTGAAGGATGGGTCAAGGGAAGGAGCAGAGGCGTGAGTGTGGCTAGAAAGCCAACCGCACCATTGAATTGGACATGATGGCGGAGTGTCGGACCCCACTCAGACAGACAGACAGACAGACAGACTGCGTGTGTGCGTGTGACGGCAGTCAATGTTATGTAGCAGGGGCAGGCGCGCCTGTGTTCTGCGTTGTCGCTCCTGCCAAAGCGGACGGAAGGCCCCAAATCAAGCAGGGAGCCGCGAGCCTGTGCTGCTGATTGGGCCGTCTCGGCGCCGAGAGCCCGGCTCCCTGGGGATAGCGGGGCACGTCGATGCTTCCATTGTGTACGGAATACTCCGTATTACCTGGCCCCTCGCTGACATGCTGGTCCTGTCGTGCTTCATCAAGGTGACGGCTGGTTCGATGTTGGATCGTTTTGCTTCAGCGCCGCCGACAGCACGAAAGCGGCGGCGGTCACTGGTGTCTGGTCGTGCTGGCGCCTGCGCTGCCCAGTTCCAACGCTGGACGTAACATTGCTCGCACTGTCCGCCTGGCTCCGGCAGCTCGGTGCTTCATGGTTGGCCGGATGTCAGCTACAGGTGGGCCCACCCTCCACATTCTGACGCTATTCCGAAGCTGGCATCGCCAGACTGACTTGTCCACTTAGTCTTGGACTCTCGGACTCTTGGTCTTGGGACACACGATGCTCTGCCAGCCTCGCACCAAACGCCTCAGATCGTCTGATGAAAGGTACTCGCCCATCGCCGCCATGCTGTCAATGGCACGACCGAGTCATGTGCTGTGCTGGACTCAACCGACCCCGAGTATAGTCATCTTGTCGCCTTTTGCCATGGATGGGCCGTTGCCATCATCGAGGTCGAGGGACGTCACGATTTTCCCCTCGTAAGTCGTACAGATCAAGGCTGGAACTGAGGCTGCGCAGCCAACAAGCAGGCCTTCATGGCCATGTCGAAAGGGCGTTCTGATTCGTCCTTGTGTCGACGGTGTCATGGGCCTACACAGTCGGCATTGTCTTACCCCGTATGTCGGCGCCCATTTGATCTGGGAAGTTGTATTCGATCCCCAAGTCCGATAGCCCAAGTCCAGTCAGCAGGCGCTACATTTTTGACGTCCTGCCAGTGATGCGTACTCAATCACAATGTCTAGCCTTGTGGTTCCCTTGCCGTGCTGCCGCTGTCGAGTCCTTAATCATCGGCCGCCGAACATCTCCAACGTCTAAGCTGGGGGGTTCGCTCCCCACGCTCAAGCGCCTCATGGACACCACTGGCCAGTGAGGAATGATTCTCTTGCCGTGCGGTTGGTGATTGAGTGCATGACACCCGGCTCATGGCGTGATCCGAGCTCATGCGGTCCGCCACTGATGGAGCCAAATTCGTCGAGGACGATTTATTGGAAACCGGAAACCTTTTCACATAGCCTCCAAACCGGCAGCTTCGGCCAGCAGGCGAGACAGTGCCGTACAAGGAAGAAGGCACGGCCTTTTTTGCGGCAGTACGAAGTGGTGCGGGGCCATTCAGGAACGCTCTGTACTAGAAATTGAGACTTTGGTTGAACAGTTTTATTAGCCAGGATGCCGTGCGGCCTTGGGAACTAGCGGTGCTTCTAATTTAAGAAGCTTGCGCTTTGCCTTCTTCCTGGTTGATGTGCATATAGTGCGGGCGACACTGTACGTCATGGTTGCAAAACTGAACCCCGCTCTATGGAGAAGTAGGTCTACAACTGTATCCTGAATTCCCTTCCACACCCAGGCGCAGCGAATGAGCCGAATCGTTGGAAGCCATTTCTGTCAGCCCCTCGAGCACCACTACGGCCGTCTTCCTGATCTGCCTGCCGCAAAAGCCGCAAGGACTAACCGCACCACCTTGGGTACCGTGCCGAGACCGCGGACAATGCTGGTGCCATTGAGGTCTACAACCGTCGACAACTCAGAAAATTCGCTGGCTCGTATCACCAGGGATCCGGCAAAAGCCGGTGAACGATGGCGTTGAGGCAATATCGTCTCCCTTGCCGTGGCTTACCCGGAATGCAGTCGTTCGCTCCCTTCCAATCTGCGAATCTGACACGTCGATGAAAGAGCTCGTCACCTAACGCTGGAATCTGCAAGTTATAATTCTAGACAACTGGTCAAGTCGTCTTTGCAGCCAACGACAATTGCAGGCAGCCTCAGAAAGGCCAACGACATGTGCCACTCGGCATCGAATTTGGCACCCGCCTCCATCTTTCACCGCTGCTCTCGAAATGGAAGCCGGATTGTTTGTTTCCGCCAAGGCCCCCCTCAACCGATGTGGTGTGCTCGGGGCCAGCCAAAGAAAACTTGCATACAGCTGGATATTAGCAGAGTGACCATTGTTGGCCTCGGCCTGTCCTGTGCCTGAGCTCTGTCAGCACCCGAGAAGCCCGATCAATTAGGAAACGCCTTCGAAAAGCGCCGACCGTGGCCATCATGCGTGGATTAGCGCCAGCTCCTGCAATATGATAGCGCTGTGGCATGACTTGGCAGCAGGGAAATGGTCAACCCCGTCTTGCGGTTGTCAAAGGAGTCTACACAAGGCTGGAAGATGCTGGAGGCCAGTCTGTTTTGCGCCGTCAATGCGCCCATCACATCCAAGAACAGTTGATGTAAAGGTTACCCAGTTCTTCCCGTCTATCCTAATCCGTTGCAATTTCAATCCCAACGGCTTTAGAAGAAGATGAAAATTACCGTTACATCCAACCAGACGGTCGCTATGCTGTCCGTTTGACCGCCAGGCCACTGCAGCAGGAAAAGATACGCTCCGCTACAACTGCGACTTAAAAAGGACATAGATGCAATCGATGGGCCGTATATTCTGCTGACACATCCGTTCTTAAGCTCGGGGAATTGCGAAACTGCCGCGGCGTCACCATTCAAATTAGCGTGTGAGGCGTTCACATGAATCGCTGGCTGTTCAACCAGACTATCGAAGAAGCCGGCCCGCTCACTAGCCCTGTCGTTGAATATTGTGGGCTGCCCAGCCCGGCGATTGGGAGAGTTTCGACATTGCTTGGTCAATATGCCGTGTTGGCGGATGAGTGCCGGAAGCCAAAGTTCAGCTGCGGCTGCATGCGGGAGAAGCTCCTGGTGCTGCTTCCAAGAAGAGTTCTAGATGGGAGCAATGCCACGCAATCAATGTGGTTTCGAAACGTGCTCAACTATCGTTGGCAAATGCATCCTGGGGATAAGTGACCCAAGGAAACACCGCACATGATACAGCAACGGGTGAACACCTGCTACCCACGAACTGATATGGGGCAACACATAGCGGCATAGATGGGCTTTGGGAGTCGCCATCCACCAGCTCGATGGAACTGTTCAAAGGTTGCAATGACATTGGCCGTCAAGGTTCTGTGTGTAGACGCATTTACGTTCATCAGGAGTGCGGATTGTAAGCCAGCAGCTCAGGTGATGTCTCCCGACTTGCATGCACTCTGCATGTCGCAAATTGTCAGAGCGGTCATGACCACCAAGCCACGGAGAAGGAAGATGCAGCAATTGGCGCGGTGTCCGATCCATATCCAACCGATGAGCGTGCCTTGGCTCTGCTGGCTCCAATGCACAGTAACCGTTTTGAGTGGAGTAAATAGAAGACACAAGAAGATGATTCTATGCTCCCCGCAACTTGGCCTGAAGGTACTTGCCTGCCGTTGGCATGAATCAAAGAAGCCTCTACATTTGCGATGGTCCACAGAAAAACGCCTCTGCGGCCTCGTGCTGCTTCCCAGACGCGCGTGCTGGATGCAACCGGTGGCTTGGGCTTGACGAGCCCCGAGATCATGGAGATTGCCTTGTGGTTGGCATCCTGGCCGCCGCCGTATCGATGGCTCCAAGCTGTTTCCACAGGAGCGCGAGTGAGTGCTGCTACAGTGTGTCTGGCGGCGCAGGCCCCTTGTCGGACAAGTAGTCTGGTAGTGGTGGTTCCGCAAGCGTGTCCGCACGACTCGGTGACGGGCCGTACAGGAGACCATCGAAGGGATGCTCGTGGCTGATGTCGGACAGATGGTCGCGGACGTAGTCTGCAGAAACGGCCTCCCGGCCACTGGTGTCGCAGTCGCAGTGGTTCACGGAAGCAGGGATGGGATCGGCGGCGCCGGAGATGAGGCCGTCGTTGAAGCGGTGCGCCGTAACGAGCAGGTCCGCCGGGCCGGGCCTGGAGGGCATCGCCGGACCCGGCGACTGGGGCCGGCCGCGTCGCCCCGCCCTCGCTGTCCTCAACAACTTGTTCATGCGCTTGTATTCGAAGGCGCTGAGGCTTCCTGGCTGGGAGTTGGGGCCGAGCACCATGTCTCCCGGGGCCGCGGCAGCGGGCAGCGGCCGTGTAGGCCGGTCAGCCTCGAGGACCGAGGTGACGGCCTCCCAGGCCCGGTCGACCAGCTCGCCCCGGGTGCGGACGCAGAGCTCCGTCAGTATGTAGGCGATGGCGTACCATTCCACTGGGGAGCAGCAGAACCAGCTCCATTTGGCGGTGGGCAGGCCGGCGAAGAGCAGAACATGCGACTCGACGACGGTGGCTTGGAACATGATGACGACGTAGGCCATCTCTGTGAAGCCTCCTCTCGAGGCGAGGGGGCTGGCCGTGCCGGGGCCAAAGTCGGCGTCGTTGATGTTGCGCGGCATCTGCGCGTCGTTGTTCAACGTGTGCGTCGACGCGTGATAGCCCAGGGCTTCGGCGGCTCTGCACTCGAGGACGCAGATGACCCACCAAAGCCGTCGTCTTGTCTCGGTGACGAAGGGAGAGAGGCCAAAGTGCGGGCCGTCACGATGGATGCCCATGCCGTGGGCGAGCCGCGCCACCATGGACGTGAGCGACCACATGAGCCGCAAGTTGCAGCAGTTCCGGCGGCTGCAGAGGAAAACGACAAACGCCTCGAGCACCGTGACTTGGTCGGTGTCGAAGAGGCGTGCCCGCGCCAAGGCCTGCTCCATGCCCGCCTTGTAGATCCTGATCAGAGTGCTCTCTTCGCTACCAATCTTGTCCAGACATTCCTCACGGTGGAGGCTGACCACGGTGGAAAAGTAAATGGCGAATAGCAGTGCCTCAACGGTCCGCGGCATGCCGTCTCTCTGGCCCTGGCAATGAAGAATGACCGGCTCCACGGTCGGGAGGTGGAAGATCCTGATGATGGGATAGCACTTCTCCTTGTACAGGCGCCAGTAAACCGCGAATTGTTCCGGCGTCGGATGCAGCAGACTCAGGTCGACATTGGAACAACCGAGACCGAGCGGCCAAGTCATTGTCTGCGTGTTTGTGTCGTCTTGTCCGTGTTCTCGGTGCCGCTGTGACTCTTCGCCAGCCAAGTCCTCCAGAACCTCCGCGGCTCCATCCAGCTAGACGTATCACGAGACGGCGTGTTGGTCATTGACTCGCACATGGAAGCTTTCCTTGTTCCTCGTGTGGTTCAAGTATTTGACAGAGGAGGATGGGATGGGTGGTGTTTCCTTTACCCCTTCAACCAGGTTGGCACAAAGTCGCTCACGATATACCTGCTTCTTCCCTCCCCAACTGCAAGCTGGCCAAACTCCGTACTTGCCTTTTCCACTTCATCATCAGACCCGGACACGCCGCCGCCGCGAGCATCACGCGTCAGGGGCGGCTGTGCCGAGGACACCCCAGGCCCCCGAGGGCTCGAAGCACCGTCGACTCCCTCGCCGCCGCCCGCTTGCGCTGAAGACACCGACTCCAGCTTGGCCTGTAGCTGTCCAACGACGCCTTCGAGATGTCTGACCCGTTCCAACGCCGCAGCCCCAGAATGCTGTCTCGTCGACGGCCTCCTCGGGACAAAGACGCACTCGGTCCCTGCTCTGCGGCAGTTGCCGCACGGGCTGGTCCTGTCGCATCTTTTCCTCCTCCGGCGACAGGACAAGCAGGAGTAAGGCTGCAGGCCTACGGGCTCAGAAGCTTCAGACGCCCCAGCACCGTCCGTCAGTTGCCTTTCGTCGGCGTCGGAGACCAATTCGGAGCCCATCAAAGACGGGGAGCAAACCATAGCCACGGGTTGCAACAGCCAGCGGTGATGAGTAGCCACGAAATAAAACGACAAGCCTCTCAAGCGGTCAAGTCGAGGATCGGGGCCCCCGACTGCCGAGACTCCGACTCCGACTTCAACAGATCAGCCGGCGCTGGCGCGTGCAGTCTCGCGGCAGATTTAACAGGAATGGATCAGGTTCCGGCGTTCCAGCCGGTACCCGCGGCATGGAGCACATCTAATACAAACGGGACCTAGTTTCAAGCTAAAAGCCCCCAAACGCTCTGTACTCGAGCCTCAGACGCCATATGAGGTCACCGAGCTGGCCTGTGGTGAAAATGAACCCTCTTCATCTTCCCCACTAAGAATCTTCTGCTCAGTAAGAGGAGGCCTATCCATGTGCGGCGAATACAGACGTCCCCTGCAAAAGAGGCAATGGGCGTGCCGTGTCGAGTTATGTCCTAGAATAGATGTATCACAAACTGTGAGCTACTCGGAATCACGAGCTGATAGGAATTCGCATATACAGTAGGATGCTAACTAGTCTCGTTACAAGTACATGTATGTACTTGAGGAAGCGAGGAAGTGCCGCGCGCCCCGTCGCTCCGTCCAGCCAGATGGCATCGAGGCCCGGCTCTACCGCCATCCACATCTTCCCAACGAGGGGGGAAGTGAGAGAGAAGCCGTCGAGCCCTCGCGAGTCAAAAGACCATCCGTGACCAGCGCCGTCTAGTCCCATCGTAAACCTGCCCAATGCCGTCCCGTGATACGTCGTCCATCGCCGTCAAGTTTCCAGAATCTCAACAACAACCCGGGCTATTCGCGCGATCGGCGCTCCCGCAAGTTTCATGTCCGAGGAGACGGTCGTCCGTCGCGCTCTCCAGCCTCCTCAACTGCCCGACAATAGTGTCCTCCGCCAGCATAAGCCGACACACGCCCGACCAGGCAAGACACCCCGTCGACTCGTCGCCCGGCCCGCGCGCAGGACCGACCCGCGCACTCCTCTCCTTGCCCCTGGCCTCGTCGCCGGCCCCGAGGTCCGCGTCGCTCTCAAGCCAACCTACCCGACCGCCGGCGCTGGCCGGATCCGAGCGCAACGAGGGCACTGCGCGGCCGGAGCAGCGCCGGCCAGGAGCGGGAGCAGAAGCGGGAGCGTCCGCGGCCAGGGCCGCTCGCAGGACCTGGTTTTCCACAAGCAAGTCGCGCAGCCGCAGCCGCCGGCGCTTGTTGTCGAGCACCGTCTCCTTGGTCGTCCTTTCCAGCTCCGCCACCCGGTCCTCCAGGTCCTTGATCCTGCGCTCTTTGCGTTGGCGGAAAGCGCGCTGTCTGCGGTGAGGAGAGGCGGGCGTTAGATCACGGCTCTGCGCGGGGGGAGGCCAGAAATACCGGGACGGGTTCACGCTCACGCTGCTCGGTTCTGGGCCTGTCTCTTCTTCACCCTTGCTCGTGCCGCTTCGTGTTCTGGACTCCCTGGGCCGTCGGGGGCGGGGTTTGCCGCGTCACGGGAGCACGGGTGCCAGGTGTCCGTCTCGCCTCGTGGGATGGCGATGGCCGTGTTTGGTGTCGCGCCGCAGGGGGAGCCGGAGGCGTTGGCGTCGGCCGGTTTGGCCGGGCCCGTCTCCAGCTCCAGAGGACAGGCGACGCCGTAGAGGTCGGAAACGTCCGCTCGGAACGGTGGGCCGCCCGGGCTGCTGGACTTGGACGCGCCTGTTAGAAAAGAAGAGCCAGGGCGAGGCTCTACAGAGGCGTGGTCGGGAGAGGGCGTGGTGAGAGGGCGTGATTCGACGTGCCGGGTTGGGAAACACGGTGCTTACATTGGGGCCGGAGCTGCCTCTGGCCATGTTGACGAATACGTCTCCGCCAGGAAACGACCGGTGTACGGCCACCAAGGCGTCGGCGTACGCGGCAGCCCGCCGAGCGAGGAAGTGGCCGGTGCCGGAGGTGCCCATCATCCTGGAGACCTGGCGACAAACGGAGAGCGTAGCAAGGACTGGATGTAGCTCGGTAGAGTCCAGCTTTCGACAACGGCCGGCAGGAGGCCGGCATGCTTGTGTAGTTGCCGCGACGGACGGGCAGATCTCGATGACGGTGGGAAAGCGCGGGAGAAGGATCGTGACGGGGTTGAGCCGTCTGCCGCGACGCCCCGTCCATGTTTCTTGGGGCAGACTAGGCGAATTCCGACGTTTTTGTCCTCGTCGAACACGAGCGACGATTTCAATTGCCGGCGGGGCGCTCCGTCACGCCGTGCGGCTCTGAAGCATCTGCACTCAACCACGGTACCGGGGCAGCCTTGACTCTGCTAGCTAACCTTCATTCGACCTCGTCCGAGTGTAAGTCGATAAGAGCTAGCTCGGTCCATCGTGAGCCCCGGCCCAGGGGTGGATCTCATGTCCGCGACAGAAATAACCTCGAGGCTAACGACGGAGTGGAGCCGCGACCGAGCCGTCACGAGCAGGATTGGCCAATGTCGTGGTTCGCGCTTGCCAACTCCGTACATTGGCTCGGAACGTAAGTTAACTACGTGCCGCCCACCCGGGCGCAAGGTCAGGTGAAAGAGATCCGACTCCGGCCCCGCTTTTCTAGCCGTCTCCTGGTAGCCCGTCGCTCTGACCCTAACCCTGGCCGCGGCTGTCCTGTAGAGTTGCGCCTACTCGAGTAGATTTGTTACCTCCTCGCGCTGTCTACAACCTCGGCCGCTGTTTCCATATCTGAGACACGGGCATGCTACCAACGGCCCAAGACCAACGGCCCGAGACACGCCCGAGTCTCGGATGCGAGCACCTTGGCACGTGCCTGTGAACGCGGGGAGGGCAGCCGATGATCGTGCTCGCATCCATGCCGTAGTCTTGTTCGTCACGTCTCGCTCTGCTCAGAACCACAGAACAGCGGCGGCAGAGTGCCCCTCCGGCCGTGGCCCTAACCCTGGCCCTCACCTTGACGCTTGACCCCAACGCCACCCCGTTGCTTCGGGGCGGAGCTACCCTGGAGGTTCGCGGCGAGCACAGACTCCAGGGGTGCCACGGCTGAGCGAAAATGTTTTGTAGCGCCACATCTACCGAGAATGTATATAGTTAATTAATATATACATATCAAGGTTGTCGTGCGACCTGTCACTTGAAGATGTCGGGACACCCAGGCTCACCAAGACCAACCATCCTCTCCTGCGGCCCTGTTGGACGAGTACAACTACTCCCTCACGATGCGCCAATAGGTCGGTAGGCCCAGGGCAAATGAACATATCCTACACTTCAAAGACATGAAAGGCTGGAAAAGTCAATCATAGTTATATAGTGGTACATGTCGAGCGATGCAAAACGTATTTATCGGTACATGCAGGAAAAGTCGACGACAAAAACAAAATATCCAAATGCGCCTGCAAGTGCTGGTCTGATGTATCGACCGACACACGAGGGGAACCCCTGGCTTAAGCACGTCAACATGCTTCATTCTCAGCGCCGCCCCCGGCCGGCGCAACAAACCTTCAGTATCGTGTTGCTTCTATCTTGCTCATCAAACGTCGTCCTCCTCGTCCTCCGGCAGCGTCCTCATATGGTCATGCTCTATGTGCAGATAAACCCCATGTTCTTTTAGCCAAGAACCGGAAACAAATGAAAGTGCCTCTCCGAGTTCCTGCTCCCCGCAACTAATAATTAGTCAGCCAACCCCCCCCTCAGGCTATACCCTTCAGCCGAGTCACTAATTTTCGTCTAGAACTCGAGGGACGGTTCCTGGCCCTTGACACGGCCAATAACCTGCTCGGGGGCGTACTTGGGGATGACCTCGTCATCGTGCAGCATCTCAAACTCCTCGGTGGCATCGCGGCCCATGAAGTTCTTGATGGCCTGGGGACCGCCGGGGTGCTCGTCGAGCCAGTTGGTGAGGTCCAGAACGACCCCCTTAACTACCACCCACAGGTCGCTCTCCTTGTTATGCTTAGCGACCTCCTCCATGGAATACTCCGTCTCGGGGATCTTGAAGGCCTTGGGGTCGGGTTTGGCCTTGGCGGCGGACTCACCGGCGGGAGCGGCAGCAGCAGCAGCGCCGGCTTGCTGCTGGACGGCAGCAGCACCGGAGGCCGAGCCACCGTTGGCCCACTCGACCGTCAGCTTGCCAGGAGCCGAAGGATCGAGGTGGAGAGAGATCTGACCCAGACGTTGGGCGGCGGCTCCGGCAGCCGTACCAGAAAGGGCCTGCTGGAAGAGGTAGTTGCTGGCGGAGTCGCCAGCAACACGGCCGTAGACGACACAGCCGAGTAGCGACGAACCACCCAGGCGGTTGGCGCCGTGGACACCACCAGCCAGCTCACCACAGGCAAAGAGGCCGTCAAAGGGCTTCTGCGCCTGGTTGAGGACCTGGGCCTTGTCGTTGATCTCGATACCGCCCATGGTGAAGTGGAGGACGGGCTCCATCAGCGCAACGTGGAAGTCGTCGTCGATGTCTACCGGCATGTTGTGGAAGAATTTCTTGCCCCAAGGATCCTTCTGCTTGCCCTCGGCAATCGAGTTGTAAGTCTGGAAGGTCTTCTGGAGATGGTCAGGAGTGCATCCAATCTCCTTGGCCAGTTCCTGGCCTGTCATCTTGCGCATGAGACCACGGCCGGAGTAGTGGCGGGTGTGGAAGTCCAGAGTCTTGGAGGCCTTGGAGTTGAGGATGAGGCGGACGGGATACTTGCCCTTGTCCTTCTCCTTGAAGATCATGCCCGAAACGTAGTCGCGGTGGCCGAGCTCATCGCAGAATCGGTCGCCGTCGCCGTTGAGGAGGATACCACCCTCACCACGAAGAGCCTCGGCAGCCAGGAATTTCCACTTGGATCCGGGATCCTTAGGGTCGACCAGACCAGTGGGGTGGACCTGGACCTTGTCCATGTCGATGCCGTTGCCGCCAATGGCCATGACCATCTTCTGGCCGTCACCTGTGGCATGGGTGCCGTTGGTAGTGGCGAGGCCCATGGTATCGGGGCGGTGCTTCTGGAGCAGAGACGTCTCGCCAAAGTCGGCGGCATAGCCACCCGTGGCCAGGACAACAGGGCCGTCGAGAGAGGCGGTCTGGCCGTCACTCTCGTAGGTGACACCGGTGATGGTGTTGCCATCCTTGTTCAGACTAGTGACGCGAGCCTTCTTGATGATGGTGACTCGGTGAGGCTCCGTCTCGGAGAGCTCCTCGATGCGCTGCATAAGAGCGTAGGTTATGGCCATACCAGGGAACTTGGCATCATGACCACGGTGGGTTCGGGGCTGAGAGTGGCCACTAAAAGGCGTTAGCGTCAATGAACAGAACATGGTATTTCTTCCCGCGACAGTCGGCTGGGCGTCGCAATGACGGTGATGGTTGTGAGAATGCATGAATCTTACCCGAGACGAGAGACGAGAGTGAGGTCGAGATCGAACACGTCCTGGAGCCACTCAACAGCAGCAGCAGACTTGTAGGTCAGGACCTTGATGAGTTCGGGGCGAGCCTTATCACGAGCCGACTTGAGAGTATCGTCGTAGAACTGCTTGACACTGTCGGGGATGCCATGCTCGACTTGTGTTCTAGTTAAAGCTCCGTTGATACCGGATGTGGCTTTGGTGGAATTTCCTCCGAAGAAACCTTTAGGAGAGGCACAAGGTCGGTCAGCACATGCAAATGGCTAGAGCGGACTGCGGGAGCCGAAATGTCGTATTTCGGTCGCTTTCCAACCCGTCGGCCGGAGGACAGCACTCGACATGATGGTGGCAGCCGCATCAAGGCATGACTCGGACTCGGGCGAAAGACGGCAAGCCGGACTTTCACTTACCCTGCTTATCCAGGACGACGACGTTGCCGCCTGCCAGGTATATGGTGTGAGCAGCGCTCAAGCCAGACACTATGGGACCAGATGATTAGCGTTCTGCAACGAGATTTACGAGCAACACTGGCAGCCAGCTTCGGCAGCGGGCGTCTGGACGTATCCAGGCCAGACAAATGACGGCGCCAATGCCGCCGTCGCACGCGAAACATCAGATTTTGTAGAACTTACGGCCACCACCAACGACAATCACTCGAGGAGCCATGGTGACTGAGTGTGTGAGGGTATTTTCGACAAGGCAAAGAAAAGACGCTGCGGTTTGGGCTCGTGGGAGAAGGAGTAGCAATACACAGCGGGAGTAGGGGAGGATAGGGGCGTGACGAGACCGAAGTGATGGGGGGAGAGAGAGAAAAGGTTAAACAAGGGATCTCGGTAACGGGAGTTTTAACCGAGGACGGGGAAGCCAGACGGTAAGACAGCCGAGGTCGAAGTTGGGGCAAGAGCTGTGGGTCGCGCCTCCTGGGAACGGGGGACGTGGTCGGACCTGCCTGCCCCAGCACTGAGCGGCGACGAGCTGCCGTGGAGCAGGAGGACAGGCGAGCAGTACCCATATGGAAGCGCTCTGAGTGGCCGGGCGGCGGGGTGGCCCCACAACGAGTCAACTGGCGTGGTGTTCCGTCTGCGAGACTAAGTACTAATGAATGGCAAGAGCGATGGACGTGCTGCGTCCAAGGCTACGCTACGAATATACAAAACATGTCAAAAGGAGAAGAAAGAAATCGAACAAAAGCTAAAAATCATACATGATTAAAAAAAAGAAAAAAAAGAACCAGAATCAAGACGACCCTTTTTTCCTTCGAGGTAACATAGTTGGCGACTATGATTTTCCGACTCGCTCAACATTGTACATTGTGGAGTCAGTCCGCATTGTTCGGTCACAAGGCCGATGCTCCGGAGTCCGGATCAGCCGACGGGACCGATCATCTGGATTCTCGCCACCGCCAGCCTCTGCTGGCTAGACTTTTGCCTCCCACCATGCTCCATTCACGGGCTCCAATATCTCAATTGCTGCTCCCCCGTGAACGAAGCGCCGCTGCCTCTGGTTTCAGCTGTAGCCCGTCGGACAGTACTGCGCTGAGTCTGCAGCACATGCTTGAAGGAAATTTGGTTGCATCTGGAGCTGCCATGTTCCGCACCAGGCTGACATGTGAATTCCTCTCCCCGATTCCAGACTCCAATGGCAAGGCCGGCAGCCAGACCTTCTCCACCTCGCTGGCCAATGGGACATGCCCGTCAAGTCAGCGAATGACCAGAACGCCTGTCTGCCCATTGGCCATCGACCACCGCTTTTTCACATGTCAGTGGTGCAGAGGCCCCTGTGATTTGCGATTCACAAGTCCAACGGCAACAGAGGAAGATTTTCCGAGCAACAGCCGGCGGTCATGACCGTCCGAACCTGTCCATTGCTGTGGTTACTTTATCAACGACCGCCGCGGCACCCTGATTCCTCCGCTGGCAACCATCCAACGCACACCCAGCATCGCCAGCCGTCCCCGGTTCCAGCGGCATGAAACACCTCATCGCCGGCCTCGTCTCTGCCGCCGCCGCCGCCGCCGCCGCCGCCCCATCCAGCCCTCTGGCCCAGCACCCCATGGCCATCATGCCCGACGACGCGCGCCGCCCAGACGACATGATGCCCTCGGGGGACAAAAACCCGCCGCCGCCCGCAGTCAAATTCCGATCCGCCAGCCCGTCGCCCGCCGCCGCCGCCGCCCCCAAGCACCACGACGGCAGCCACGGCAAATACGAGCCCGAAACCCAGTCCCGCATCTCGCTCAGCGACACCATCGGCCCCCTGCGCTCCATATCCTCCTTCGCGTCCCTCGCGCGCCTCTTCACGTCCACGTCCTCCCTCCTGTCCGACCCGTCCGCCAACACGACCGTCCTTGCGCCCCTCAACTCGGCCATGGACGGGCTGGCCCGAAAACCCTGGGAGTCCCCGGCCGACTACCGCGCCCTCGGGCCACAAGCCTACGACGGCAGCGGCGGCCAAGACCGCGCCAACAAGAACCTCCAGCGCTTCGTGGAGGCCCATCTCGTCGCCACGAGTCCCTGGGCCGAGGGGGAAAGCGCAAGGACCCTCGCCGGGCGGCACCTCTGGTGGGAGGACAGGCACGGCCAGAGGGTCCTCATGCCCGACGGTGTCGCCGTCGACCGCGTCGCCAGCAGAGTGTCCAACGGCGAGCTGGTGAGTCCCCCCCCTCCGGCGCCTGGCGGTTGACGATGGCAGCGTCGTCGCATCCGTCTTCTGCCCAGCGTGGCTTGCTGGCCGGCTAACCGTGCTTGGTCAATGGTGGCAGTGGATTATCAACGGCGTCATCAGCTACGACTAGGCCCGACGTTGATTCCTCGCCGACTCGGACACGTGATATGCCCGGGGGACATATTCCGCACACGGTTGGGTTGGTCCCTTTGGTCCCTCTGGTCCCTTTGGCTCGCCCGACCATGGCGGTATACGTGAATGCAATCACCGCTGGCGCGTAGCTATATCGCCGGAAGCACCCAGCTGCTGGACGAGGCGCAACATGTCATTTTCACCGCCGCAGACGGCTCCGCGCACCTCGCTCGCCAACAGATTCACCAGACCAAGTCTATTCATTCGTGTCTGCAGACAAATGCCTGCATCACATCGCATATACCTAGGTCATGCCATGGCCCTTCCGCACATCCGAACAAGGAAAAAACAAAACAAAACAAGACTCCATCGATAATGATCCGCGTCCCTTTCCGATATGTCCCACATTGGTTCCAATGACTAAACAACAAATGCCAAATCCAAATTCCATGAAACGAACCCTCGACACAGGCTTCAACATCGGCCTGGAATATGACAACCTACCAAATGACGGTAAACATTTTTTTGAAGCAGCCAGCTATCCGATCCGTCAGAACCTGGGCTATTTTCCCTGATATACAACAAAGCTGTTACCGCGAGCCACGAAGCAACAACAGAAATGAAATCACAATGTACATAGAAAAGGGGTATCAGTTTCACAGGGGTAACTTGTGGTAAACCCAAACAAAAAGAAATTTGCATCCCAAAATGCCCCTCATGTGTAGTCGACTTTGAGTCTCTTGGCTCCCCCCGCACCTTCTTGACTTTCGCTTTGGCTTCCACCTCCAAACTCGGTGCTCTTGCGTTTGGCCATTCTCAGCGCAACACCGGTCGACACCGTGCCGCTGGTCGCTGTAGTGTTTGTGGTACTGGCCGTGGTAGAAGCTGTGCTACCGCTGCTGTTGTTACTCGTGGTGCTGCTGTTGTTGTTGGCCCCGCCGCCGTGGCTGTTGTCATCCCTCAGAAAGCTAGGCCCCGCGCCAACAACGGGCGTTGCAAAGTTGAGTGGACTGGGCAACGTGTTGCTGTCGTTTCCACGAAAATTCCATTCCTGATAAAAACTACTCGGGCTCGGCAGAAGCTCATGGCCGAGGAATCGTGAAGGCAATGCCGACACTGGTGTCTCCCCGTTGACGCCTTGCTGCGGCGGTGGTCGAGCAAAAGGATTCGGCGGCCCTGTGGCACCCGCGGAGAGCAGAGCTGATGCCGCGGGAGACGGCGGCGGAAGAACAACAGAGCCGGGCCGAGGGGCTTGAGTTGGAGTGATCGCTGGGTTATGGGGAGAGTTTGACTCGCCACCAGCGCTGCCTGGCTCTGACGCCCCGTCTGGAATCTGAACAGTTAGACGGGGGCCCCGGGGTCGCGAGCCACCGCCAGGACCACCAATCTTGAGACTGTTTGATCTTGAAGGTGGAGTGAAGGCGCTCTCTGGACCTGACGAGACAGATGCCGCTCGAGTCTTGTCGAGGCTGTTTTGTGTACTTGGTCGCTTCAGCTGTGGTGATGCCGATGGGCCACCACGGGATGAGGCATCCACAGATTGAGAACGGGTCGATTCTGTCTTGATCCCATGAGCTTCGCTTGCAAAGGAGGCCAGATGCTGTGACAAAATAGACCGGTTCTCCTCGATGGGCGTAAATATGCTGTGGGACTTTCTTTGCGGCAGCTTCTTGATGGCAATGTCAGTATTCGGCCCCAATTGCTGGCGGTCTAAAGGTTCGGTCTTGGGCTCAACACGCGGAGGAGGCGGAGGATCGTGAGGCCGCCGATCAGGCTGCGAAGGGGGAGAAGTATACGCTCCTGGATGTTGAGGCGCCAATGGTTGCTGACTGCTGGTATGAGGCGGTGACGGCTCAGGCCGGGAGATGACGGGATTTACGTGAGGTGGTGGTTGTGGAGCATACCCTGGCGGAGCAGAGGGTCGCCTGTCGTCCACGTAAGGCGGCTGCTGCTGCTGCTGCTGCTGCTGCTGTTGGTGGTGGTGGTGGTGGTGATGGGGTTGTGGTTGGTGCTGGGGTGCATATGATGGGTATTGTCCGGCCGGTTGCTGTCCCATCATGCCAGGCTGATTTGATCCTTGGTAAATTGGAGGTGCGGGCATATAAGTAATTCCAGGATGCGCACCATGAGTTTGGGGCACCATGTTACTGGGCGCCATTCTTCGCACGTCATTCCTAGAACCAGGTCTTGATCCCATGGGCGGCTGTGGAGTGGTGCCTCTAGGCCCTGGATGTCCCGGGTGTGCTTGAAAGGGCCCGCCATTCGGCACGGGAGGTGATGCTGAGGGTGTGTGATGGCGAATGTGAGCAAACGGAGGTTGACTGTGACCATGACCGTGGAACTGGGGAGGCATCATTTGGTGATCAGAGCCTTCATAGCTTCGTGGGGGTGTGCCATCGCCGTCGTCGTCATCGTCATCATCGCCGCCGTTAAAATCCGAAGGGCCCTTGTGTTCGTTGGGAGCACCGTGCTTCGGGAAATAGGTTAGTTTCAGGTAAAATCAGTGTTTTGAGAGGGAAGCATGGCGGCGCATGGGTAACATCGGGCCGCAAGGGGACGTACAAATTGGTATTTGGCAATAAGTTGGTGCATATCTGTGGATGAGTACTCGTACAGCTTCTTGTTATTTCCGAAGATAAAAACGGCAACGTCAACCGAGCATAGCACGGACAACTCGTGAGCCTTTTTGAACAGGCCGCCTTTTCGTTTTAGGAAGGTGCTGCAAAGCAAAAGCACGACAGAATTAGTTGTTGGGTTGGCAACACGAGGTGGCAAGCGGCGAGGTGTTTCAACATACACTTGTCGATTCCGGTCGTCCTTGATAGCTTTGATCTCAATCTTTCTGCGACCCATGGTGATGGAATGCGCACCCGAGTGCGACTTTGACAAAACGCAGCGTCAGGGACGCGATGCAGAACTAGAGTGGATGGCGGAAAAGACTTGCGCGCGCGCGCGCGTAAAGGGTGCAGCTAGCACGACGCTGCGGTCGAGGTAACGGGCGTCACGGGAGGTCAAGGACACTGGCAAAGAAGGCGGTCGGTATTTGCGGACTGCGCGCGGTTCGGAGCACAGCGCAATCTGGCCGGCGTCGACAGGGAGCGGACGGGTGTGCGGACGACTCGAGTCGAGTGAGGGCTGGCGTGGGCGGCGATGCTGCGAGATCTTGGTCCGATACGCGGGTTGCGGCGACGGGACGAGTCAATAATTCGTAGCGGTTTGGCCCAGAGGCAAAAAGGGAAAAGGGAAAAAAAAAGTGGCGAATATGAGACAAATGATAGAAGAAGGGCGCCAAATTCTATTACGCTTAAACAGGCCCTAAAAGAGAGGGAACCAGGCGAAACAGGGCTGGGACGTGACGCAAGTGGGCGAGGCTCGAGGGCGTCGGGGAAAGAAAAAGCTTGGAATCCACAGGCGTGACGTGACCATGGAGCAAAGCAAGCAGCAGGCCGGGCAAGACGAGGCAGATTAGGACGGCGCGGGGGCAAGGCGGTGGTGGCAATGATGGCGATGATATGTGGTGGCGGCTGGATGAGGGGAGTGTCGAGACAGCAGCCGCAAAGTCAAAACTGCACGTCGTCGTCGCAGTTCAACGGCCTCGGGACGCAGACAATTCCAACAGGGACAGTTGGCCGGGACGCTGGGGATGCATCAAATAGCCGGTGCCTGGCGCGTCGACTTGTTGGAGTTTGTAGCAGCAAGGCAGGCGAAGGTGCAGGATGGGGCTGGATCTGGCGTTGGAGGCTTCTAATAATAGACGTGTGATCATGTTCAGACTGGAAGGGGGAAGGGGAAAAAAGAGAAGACGGAGAGGGCTAGAAGAAAGGAAGCGGGCGAGCAGAGCGGTGGGGAACTCGCAGGCAGGGTCCAGAGGGAGCAGAAGCAGAGGGGAGGGGGGAGGCTCCATCACGCGGTGCTCGGTACTCGGTACTTGTGCAGCCTGCATCCAAGTACCTGTCCAGGTAAGTACCCAGGTACCTGCCGTCCGCCCGCCAGCTCCGCCAAGTCGGGACAGGTCGAGACAACCAAGGGTCTGGCTGATGGTGTCTCGACGGGGGCGGGCCACGATGATGCGCACTGGGCACCTAGTAGCTCCATCGACGTCAGTAGTAGCTGACTAAGTAGCTACCTTGAGTTCGTGGGCAGCTAAGCTGTCTAGTGCTGGAGCAGCTCCTTGAGCAGAATCGTGCTTTCTGATCCGGGTCTCAAAGTTGCATGGCGACCGAGAAAAGGTCACACGGCGCCGACTACGGAGTAGTTATTGGTTACTAACTACCATGTGAGATACAACTCGCACACCTGCCCCCGTGTTTTGTCGCCTTCTTTGAATCCGCTGCCGCGAGGCTGTCTTTGTCTCTGTTGCTGTTGTATCTCGCAATACTCGGAGGGAGGAATGGAGCCATTTGGGGCCGGCTGGCGCGTGATACTCGACATTGTTCGACGCCTGAACCCGAACAGACAAAGGAAAGGCTCATTTGCGAATGGAGCAGCTTGTCGTCCGACTAGTTCCGCAGCAAACCGACTAGACGACCCTCTGTGACCCTCTCGAGAAAACCATGATGCCATGATACCACAGCACTAGCGGGCGCGCGCGGCAGCCATGCGACCAAGTTTGTTTGTCGTGGGCCGGCCTTGGCCTTGGCTGGTGGGCTTGACGACTCAACGCTTCACGCTTCACAAAGCCGAGGCAAACGACCGCAGATGAACGGCGCCTCATTATTCACGGGTTCAGGGATTATGGCGCGGAGCGCGTGGACTCGAGAGATTAGGCGTACCAGCCCAGTGTCGGAGTGGATTGATGGGTCGTCTCATCAGTTTGCCCAACCAAATCGAGGGTAAACTAGAAGTTGATGCTGCTGAAGGGGAAAAAAAAAAAAAAAACACACACACACACAGGAAGGGGAGGGCAACAGGCAGCACGGGCAGTTCCTTCCTCTTCCCGCCTGCTTCGATCTGGAGGATGCAAGCACGCTGCTGCTCTTGTAGGTTGCCAAGGGCCCAAGGGCCACATTCCCCGTTCAACGTATCACCAGTACACTACTCCGTACTGCGTACCTGAGTAGGGCCTTTTGTTTTTTCCCTCTCCGGTTTTCGGTTTTCGGGTTTTAATTTTTGCTTTGCTAATTTGCTAGAGAGAGACCTTGTCAGGGAAGGGTCCCCGCGGTTAGTTTTTAGTTTCTTAGCGTCTTTTGCTCCTTCCTCCCTTGGCGACAAGATCAAATTGAGTCGGGCGGTCTGCCTAGTTGGGCCAAGTGGCATGGTCGGATCCGCCCTGCACGTTTTTTTTCCTTCTTGGCTGGTGACATCAAAACATTGATTGATATTAAGTTACTACATACTAGCACAGATTCCGCTGCCAACTGCCGCCTATCCCTTGGCTTCTTCAACCCTTCAACCCTGTCAGCGGCCTCTTCCTCCCTCTTCTTCGTCTTCGTCCTCTTCCTCTCCTTGTCCTGGAACACGGCCCTCAGGGATCACGCTGTATTCGACGGAGTGGTGCAGTCGTCCACCGGCCTTGATCGCCCGCGCCATCATCTCGACACCTTGTCCAAGTTTGTGTGTGTGTGTGTGTGTGTGTGTGCGCGCGTCAGGGCTCCGTCCATGGCGATGCATTCCACGACGAACCGTGATTTGGATTCAATTGCAACCACAGAGTCCTATACAGGCCGACTGCTGTTGTCGAGACATGATTGTCGTGCCCACCACCATGCAACCTACATACATGGCTGTTTCCACCAGGCCCGCTCCCTGCTGCACAAAGCATGCGCCACTACGCCGTACGTCGAGGTTCCATGTATTCCATACTTGGCGCCAGGTTTGTTTGATGGCTAGTTACCTAGGTAGGTCGTTGCTCATTTGGTCGGCTCCGGCCGCGAGCAACCCGCGTACGCTGACACGAGGGCCTGGCAGGAGACGATGCTCTCGTTGCAAGCTGCCACAATGGGCCGGCAATAGTTTCACGTTTTATTGTTCAAAGCTAGACGCGATACAACCAACTCCGTAGTCGCAGGCTGCCAAACAGGAGCTGCCAAACAGAAGCAGAGCCCTGGGCACAGGGTTCAAAACTCAACAGTCAACACCAGATGAAACACCAGGGCTCCCGTTGGAACAGCGTCCCGAGGCTAGCAGGAACAGCACAGGGCTGGACGGACTGCATCTCCCGCCGTGCCGATGCGCATTCGACTTCTGCAACCATGTGCAACTTTTGCTTGCCTCGTCTGGCCATGACAAGACGCGGTTGCAGCAACGGCCTCCTGTCACACTCTGCTGCGCACAGACGGACAGCCAGCCCTTCACCGGCCAAGCAGTCTGTCACATCTCTGACCGCAAGCCTGACGACTGATGACTGATGAAGTCGAGGGCGAAGCCCGCGCCGACAGACGCAGACACAGACACAGGCCTTTTGCGTGGCTGTTGGTGCGCGATTCCACGTGGTTGCTATTTTTATGACGGCAGCGATTGCATACAAGTTGTCACCCCTACGTGTCTCCGAGCATGTTTATGTGCGCATGTACATGAGTTAGCAAGATGCAGCGTCATCCATGGTATCCTTGTCGCCAAATAGGACCTTGAATCTGACTCTGGGCGCCAGCCAAGTCGCAAGTCCCGGGGATAATCTGACCTCAGTCCTGGCTTGATTTGCCTTCGCACTCGGAGTCTAGAGGAGGCACAGGGGCGCAGGCGGTCTCTGCGAGAGTGCGGCGAGAGGCGCTTTGCCAAAGCCTGGCAATGCCGCCGCCGCCGGCTCCCATCAACCTCTCACGTCGACAACAACTGGGCCGCCTTGCAAACATCGGGCCCTGTCTCTTGAAAGGCCAAGGCCCTCCGAGGGTCCTTGACAACAAACATTGACCGTCGGGAAAACGAGGCCCTGTTGCTTCCCCGACGTCGCCTATCAAGGCTGCGTAAGCGCTTGCACGCTCACGCTCAATTCTCAACAGGTGCCGGCACGCACGGCGCACATGGCACATCGCACGTCCCCTCCGGGGCAGCCAGGGGCAATACTGCGTCCCGATTGCATAGCCCTGCGCCTTACGGAGTACATCGATGGCATTGATCCTTGGACACTGGAAATCATGCAGCCGACTGCCACTTGGCCCCCGCTCCCGCGAGGCTCTGACCGGAGCGTCTAAAAATAACTCGACGTGCTTGCCGGGTGCTCCGCGTGTTCTAGCTGCGGATAATCGCAGCGCTTGCGCTTTTCAATCCTGAATTCCTAGCAGCCGCCATGGGAAATCCTAGGCTCTGCTAGCCGCCGCGCACTTCGTGCTTCTTCGTCGAGGCTGTCCAGTTGTCAAGCAATGCGTGACCCAGGCAGGTGGAAAGCAGCAAGATGCGGACTACGCTGCATTCAACTGCGCAATCGACATTCGAGATATTCCTTCTACCCCGGGCTCCGGAACAAGACCAGTATTCGAAAGCTTGCCACGAGGTAGTTTCAAACAAGGCCCACGAGTCCTCCGACGCCATCAACGCCACAACACCAAGAGCAATATCCGGTCTTTTCCTGCGCAATTCCGCCTTACAAACGACAAATTCTCCATACCATTTTCTATTCTTGGTAGTTCCGTCTAGTCGGAGCCGCAGACGAAGACTGCCCTAGACGAGCCATGTCCTCGGCAAACTCTCAAGCCCCTGGATCGGCATTACGGCACAGTTTCAAACACGCGACTACCATTGATATCGTTGTGCCGAGCTATTGGGGCAAGTGGCGAAATTTTGCAACACGGAGAGAGACCTTCTTTCTCTCGGTCGTGGGGTTCCTACGCTTCGCCATTTCTCAGACATTACGGCATGATAAGTCGCCGTGACGCCGTACAAGTCGGGAATGACCAAGCTCGCGCCCTCGTGAGTAGTTCCTCCATCACCTGAATCCTCTCTGCCCGGGCAGCATACATGGGTGTTGTTCTGCGGCTGACACCCTGGGTGTCGATGTGTGCGCCGGACGGACGCTGTTCCTCTGGACAGCAGGATGAAGCGGCGTCTCCCCGTAGCGGCTGCATCTCGACGGGTCCCCTCCGTTCTCCATCCAGCTTCAATGTGCATCATCGTGGCCGGCAGTATAGCGGGCGTGCTTCCGTCCCGGCCGAACCGATGATGGCGTCCGCAGCCCCTCTCACGCGTAGCTCATCATGTCCAGATCTTCACCTTTAGACGCCGCAGTGAGCGGCGTTTCGCAGTCATCTCTCGCAGAGTATTCAATATCAGCGCCATACGCAAGGGTTTCTGAGCCGTCTGCAGACACGGCCCAGCCGCAGACCGTCGCGAGTGAATATTCTCAGTGGACGAACAAGACGAACAAGACGAACAAGAAGAAGCAGAAGAGGGCGGCGAGGCGGAGACATGGTGCTGAGTCTCCGACAGAGTGTGCGTGGGAGTCGAACTGCCGTAATGCAATGTAATGGCATACCACTGAGTGGCATCTGTAAAGGTCCCGTCACGGCGACACCAGCGACACAGGCACAAAGAGGCCAGGCGAGCGTGGACGCGCCTCAGGGAGCCCCGAGGCCCCGTGAGGAAAACGAGCCGCCTCCCCAAGGCGTCAGGGCTCGCGCCTCCTCCCTTGCCTTGCGGTCCCTCCCTGGATAGGAGATGCAGCCGAGTGGCAGTCGGTGGATAAACGCCCGTCTCTGGCCCGTGTCCAGCGAGCCAGGCTGCCGGGCAGGTCATGGGCGTGGGCGCGGCCGCGGCTCTTTGTACCTTCGCCTTGTTCCAAATACAGGATAAACAGGTTGCACGCACGGGTCCCTCACAACGCCAAGGTGGCTGCGCGCCCAGCAAGCGTGTAACTATTTACTGTCCGTCTATCTGAATCACAGTCCCGAGCCACACCGTCCACGTGCATGAATACTCCATTACTTCCTGTTTCCTGTTTCCTGTTTCCTGTCCCTCCTCCCCAAGGAGCTACCGAGCTACCGAGCTACCTTACCTGCCTTTGGTTTAAACGCCGTGCGCCGTGCAAACATGAACTGGGTATACTAGTGAAACTCGCCATGGCGCGGGATAAAAATAAAAGTAAGAATAAAAACAGACACCGTCCGCATCGACGCCATCTCGACGAAAAGGTCTGCTGCCCCAAGTCTTCTCAACTCACGGCGGGGATGCCGCACTCGTCGCGGGAGCGCTGTAATTACCAAAGCCGCCGTGTTCCGCCGTGTCGTTGTCCGCCTTCATCGTGCCGTTAAGCTTGGGGCATAACCTTGTTGCAAGGGCATTAGCAACGCTCACAACTGGGGGTGACAGAAAGAGCAAATGTCGTCGTGCGTGATGGTGGCCATGTCATGTCGGTGGGTTGGGGGGGTGAGGGTGAGGGTGAGGACGAGGGCGAGGGCGAGGGCGAGGGCGACGAGATGGGCCCTGGGCGTGACACTGTCACGGCCGGCAGCTTCCATAGTAGAACTCGGGGCGAGCTTTCGCCTTTTCCTCCCTCTTCCTCTGCGTCTCCTCGTCGCGCTCGAGACGGAGCCTGCGCCTCTCTTCTCTGGCTTGGCGCGCTGCGCGCCGCCGCTCCTCTGCCTGGCGGTTCTTCTCGGCGAGAAGCTCTTCTCGAAGCCTCTGCCTTGCTCTCTTCTCTTCTTCTTTCTGCAGTCTTGCCTCGTCCCGCCGACGGGCGTCGTCCAGCTTTTTCTGCTTGTGCTCTTGTTGGGCTTTCAGCTTTTCCGCGGCGGCTGCGTCTCGTCTCGCCTGCCGCGCGGCAGCTCTCTGCTCGACCTGGCGCTGCTTTTCTCTCCCGACGGCCTCGCGGTCCGATGACTTCATCAAACGGCGTAGGGTGCTCTTCTTTCCTTGCGCCCTCTTCCTCGTCGAGACTTGCCGACCCTCCTCGTGCGATGCGGCGGCCCACCAATCAAAAGATGGATATGGGGGAGGGGAAACGGGGGGTGTCATACTTCTTGTTTGTCTTGATGTGTCCAACTTGCCCGCAGTTGGCACACTTGCGGGTTGTTCCAGTGGGCAGCTTGTCAATGGCGCCGGGTGATCCGGCCTCGCCAGCGCTGGCCTTTTGGTGCAGCTCTTTTTGCTGCTCTCGGGCCTGTCGTCGGGCCTTGTTCTTTTCGAGTCTCTCGAGTTCCTTTTTGATTCTGCATCGAGCTGCGTGTAAGCACACCGTCTCTGGCGCGACCCGAGGGCAGGTCGTCAATCCACATACCTAATGCCCGCAAGGCGGTCATGGTCGGCATTGCCCGTAGGCCGGGAGCTGTAGATGCTGTGGAGAGGTAGACGTAAGCAGGTGCTCGTAACTCCAACCCAACGTAGTCGGCAACAGCGCCTGGAGACGGCACTTGTCGTCTCTTGGGGCCGAGATGCGTGTGACCCAGGCACGCCCACTTGTGAAGCGCCCTGACACGTGACGGCAGCCGCTTCCAGACCCGGGGGGCCTCCCCGCGGGGCCTGCATCGCATCGTCTTGAGTACATACTCCTTAAGTTCCAAGTCTGCCTCGGTTCGCCGCTTCATATACTGCGAGATGACGACGGGATCGTGGACGACCTCGGTTCGCGTCTGCGTCGACCCGTCCTGCAGGCGGACCTCTCTCGTGATGCGGATGGCTTTCTTGACATGGCGACTAGCCGATGTGAAGCCACTAATTTGGCTGGTGCCGTCGTCGAATTGCGCCGGCGTCGCGGCGGCGTGAACGTTGAATCGATCATCCTCGTCTTCCGTGACTGCCACGTCCTTGTCGTCGTGCTCCCGGGCGTCGGACAGCGTTGCCTTTTGCTTCTCCCAAATCTCCTTGATGCCCTCCTCGTACATTGCTTGTTGCTTCTTGACGTTATAGGCGTGGCCGCCGTTAGCGCGCTTCTCACGCTCCATGGCGTCGGCCGACGTGGCCAACGGGCCCTGAACAGCCTCAATGTACCCTCCCTTCATGGACGTTCGGATGAAACTGAAGCCGAGGCCGTGTCCAGTCGGGTCACCCTCGCCGTGCAGCTGGAGCATGGCCTTTTGCGCACAGGCGTCGATGAAGGCCTTTGTAGTTTTCCAAGGTGCCATCTTGTCGGCAAGTGTCTCTTCCTGCTTTTCGCCAGGCTTCTTGGCGCCCTTGGGCGCCTTGCTTCCGCCCTCATCCTCGTCGTCTTCTTCAGCATCCATGTCCATGACGTCATCGTCAATGTTGGCATTTCGGGGATCGTAGCCGGCGTCCTCGAGCTCCTTGATTCCCAGCTGCATGGCATCCAGAAGACTGACCTCCTCAGGCTTGATCATGGCGCGAATCGCATTTTCGTCGGGCAAGATCTCGCTTGGCTTCAGGCGCCACATGCCTTTTTCGCCACTCTCCCTGTCGTACTGTAGAAATTCCTTGAGCTTTTGTCTGTTCTGAGTGTCGGTGGAGTCTGCTATGTGCTTTGTGATATCTGACAGTTGACAGTTGTCTGTCTGGCTGTGCCTGATCATCCGGAAAGCCAGCATCTTCATCCTGTTCTTTGACGCGTTGGTCACACGCCTGCTGTGAGGACCGGGGACGTCCACAGAGGGGAAGGTCTGGCCAACGACGTGTAGGTGGTCGATTTTGTGCAGATGCCATTTCGAACCCTCTACGCCTGTTGTGCTCCGCACGACCAGGACGTCAGTGCCTCGAGGCGCGTGCTTGAACACGGGTGCCCTGTACATTTCGTTGTGCAGTGTAGGCACCGTTTCGCCCGAATCCACGGTGCCGAATAGAGAGAAGGGTGATCGATCTTCGGGCAGCAACATACGATACTCGCCCAACTCCTGCTTCGGTAGCTGGTCGTCTTCATTATTGTCCTTGCGTCGATAGTAATTGATCAACTTGCTGCCCATGCCGAAATTGTTCAACACTCGCGGTCTGGGCTCACAATATTCAAAGAGCACGGCCGTTGAGTTGTCGCTCAGACTAAGATCCTTGGACAGGCGATACACCTCGTGAGCTTTTCCCTTCATCATCTTTCGCTTGTGGTGCTGCGGCTTGTCAAACTTGATGACGTGGCCAGAAAATTTCTTGTATCTAAAGCGAGGGCGATGATATTCGTCCGTCGTACCACCGAGTCTGACCTTGTAGTACGGCCATGACAGCTTGATGGCAGGCATGCTGTGCTCCACGGAGATATTGCCCAGAGTGGCGCGTACTTTGCTCTGGTGGTTCTCTTTGAGCAGCTCGTACGCTTCGTCGTTGGAGAGGTTGAAGCGCTGAGAAATATCCCGGCTCATGTTGCCGTTCGCCATGCGTTTGACCTTTGAATCCAGACGAGGCCGTTTGGCATGGAGATGCGTGTCGGTGTCCAGCAGAAGATGGGGGTCGCTCATGTCCAAGTGGACACGCTTAGCGCCTCGTCGTGTCACATCTTCAAAGTTATCAAACGTATTGGCGGTATATCGGGGTATTTCCGGAAGTCCGAATATAATGGCTTTCCTTCTCTTGGGCTGTTGTTGAGGTCGCCCATCCATTGTATCCATGAGGAACTCTGCATCCCATTCATCATCATGGTCCTCAACCACCTGCTTTGGCCTGAGGAGCTCCTTTTCGGCAGCAACGCGCTTCTTGAACTCCGCTTCGACTGCGTTGATTTGGGCGCCCCAATCCTGACACGCCAGGTCGATATCCTGCAACGTGAATCCCATGACAGTTTCGGAATCCGACTCCTGATCCAGGTCAAAATGCGATCTGTCCTCCTCCAGGGTTGTTCCACCCATTTCGCACCGAACAAGTCCGGCAAACGATGACTCCAGGGCACGATGACTTGATCCAATAGTCGCGGTTCCTGGAATTCGAAACGTCTTCTCCTGGTCCGCAGCCAGGTCGAGACTCAGCTTGCTCGTAACCAGATGCTTTGGTTTTCTGAGCGGTTTCTTCTCCTTCCATGTAGCCTTTTTTGGTGGCAGAAGCTCACTCCAAGTTAAGACACGACCCTTCTGGTACGCAGGCCAGGCAGCTTTCAGCAAGTCTTCGTGGGATTCCACAACTGCAGGAATATCGGGATCTTGATTCGCAGCTCCGTTCATGTGAGGATCGGGGTCGAAGTTGATGGCTGCGAAGCTAAGGCTCGCGTCGACAGGGTGAGTGTCGTCGGCCGTGTCTGTGTCGCGGACACGGGGACCTGGGGATTGTGGTCCGAAAATGGGGTCGGCCGGAGAAGACGGCCCTTCTCCGAACAAGTCATCGGCGTCGTTGCTGGTACCTCCGTCGTCAGTCAGTGCCGGCATCTCCAGCGCGGCGCCGGCGCCCGGCTCCTCATCTGGCAGATCGTCATCGCTGATGTCTTCAAAATCTTGGGCATCATCCGCCTTGTTGGACTGATCGAACGGGGCATCGTCAAGCTTCAAAGAGCTGTTGCCGCCTTCTTGACTCTGCTCTAGTAATCGAGCAATTTCGCGATCGTCAGCTGCATCCTGTGCCTTCCAAGCGTTCTCGTCAAAGGACGAGAACTCTGCGTCTTTGTTGTCCTCCGCCATGATATTTCTTTCTGTCTGCGCGTATCCTCGGGGAGCTTCTTACAGAGGCGTGGCGCGCACCAGAGCGCCTTGTGAGGGCAGCTCAGGTAAGGGGCGACGAGACGAGGGATCCGGGGGGAAGTTGATTGAAGCAACTTGACCTCATACGAAGTTGTTCAGGCTGCGCAATCAATGTGCCAATCAAGTCTGCATCGGGTCTTCTTCGGCCCGCCGAATCAGCCCCACAAATGACGGCCGAGTGATTATGTCATCGCCGATCGATTCTGAAGCTTGAAAAGCGAGGCATAAAACTTGGAAACAGGATATGTTAAAACTTGATGAACACCATCTATCTATCTGCATCGGGTGTTGGTGGCCAACTCTAAAGTGATTGTCTCCTGAGATGGCTGTAATCCTGTCCAACCGTTCTGACTTTCGTCACGGTGCGGTGCTAGCTAGTACTAGACAAAAGAAGAGGAAACTTTGCGTATCTGGGAATTCGAAGAATCTCTAGCCATGGTTTCTGCCACCGGGTATCACTTGATCACGTCTGTCATTAAGAATCGTACAAATGCTACCAACAAGGGCGACCTCGTTGAAGCGGAACAAACAGGAGGAAGATCTGTCGTGACACAGGCTATGCAAAGAAGATGGCAGCGAAAGCACAAGCCAGAACAGCCCAGACCAAGCTCTTCATTCCAAGAGCAACACCGCAAGAGTCTGCACCATCGGCAGTGGTACCATTGGGGAGAGTCCCATTGAGAAGAAGCGTCTTTTGGCTTTGGTTGTAGCCGATATCGATGACAGACTTGTTGAGAGCCTCGTACGAACCATTGCCGACAAGTTCTCTCATTGTGGTGTTGTTTTCATCGCAACCACATACTTGATACATGCCACAACCGCAAACAACGGGAAGCGTCTCGTTGTTGCTAGTTGAGTCGTTATGAAAGGTAAATGAGTGGGGGTAGTAGTATAAATATGCACCGTGAAGCCAGGGACTGGGCCAAAGGAGGACTGCCGCAGAAAAGCCAATGGCAGCGATGCCTAGGGGAGACGGACCACCAGATCGGTAGGGGACTGCAGCACCTCCGCCGTAGTACGAACCACGGCCAAACCCACGTGGAGCTCCCGAGCCTCCTCGCGATGTGCCGCCGGCGTTGGAGCTAGAAGCAGTATTTCCACGGCTGAGTTGCAAATCATGGTAAGTAGGTCAACTTTGGCAGCGATATATGGGGGAAGGGCCCTTACGATCCGCCACCTGAGCTGGAGCCAGTTCTACCACCGCTCCCACCGCCGCCTCCCCGCGAGCCGCCACCACCACCGCCTCCCCTGCCGCCACCTCCTCCGCCGCCTGCTCGTTTGAAAAGGTCCTCGTTTTCTTGAGCGACGGCCTCTATTCTGACGGCGTGTGGAGGTTCAAGGAGACCTGCGACAGTATCGAACAATAGCACGGCCGCAAAGAATATGAAGTCGAGGCGCATGATGGGTGTATGAGTGGGTCGCAGTTGGCGACCAGTCAGTCTGGTTGTATGCAGGGACCAGTGCGGAAAGCGAAGGCGACAGACAGCTCTGCGCTTTGCCGGTGAAGGTGCAAAAAGTAATAATATGGCACTGTCGAAAAAAAAATTGGCGACGACTCTGTACAGAGCTTGGAAACAAGCGTGCAGATGATTAGAGGAATCCCTCCGAGGCCAGGCCTGAGGAGGGGGGAGGCAGATGGGCGCCTTTATTAGTACGGAGTAGCAAACTAACGTTTAATGCTGATGACGTGGGAGACCGTTGGGAAGGAGCCAAGGCACTAACTACTTCAGTAGCAAGCAAGTGGTTCGGTGGTGTCTTGGCATCGTCGGCGAAGTGTTTCAATGTTCCTCTCAGCGACAGCACGCCACGAAACGTTGAACAATGATGGCGCTCGCCACGGCTCTTTCTCCAGCCGCACTGCGCCGCAGACTCTCGACCTCGTCTCGCCACAGAGCTGCAGCCTGGGCACTGCCCACTTGAGTGAGCACGCAAGGCCCAGCCCTGCCAGTCGCCACGTGCACTCGCACTCGCCAGGCTCACCCAACTTTGTCGAGGCAGCGACAATGAGGCTGTGCCCTGGAACATGGAAGCGCCTTGCTGGTTCACTGCTGCAGCCGCCATCGCGGAAACCAAAGGCATAACAAAGGCCATGGTGAAAGCGTGAGCGTGACGAGTGTCATTGGCTTTCTGTGGCGTTTCTAGCAATTTCGACGCACTGCGGAGAGCCGAGCCGATGAACTGGGATGTCGATTCCGGAGTCAGATTTCCCCCGTCATGTGGATGGCCTATTTAATTTTGGACTTTGGCATACATTTGATCGGAGACGGAGCTGATGATGCCGCAGTGAGTGGTGACACTGGTGAGCTTGGAATTTGAAATGCAGCCGACGCTGCGAGGCATTGGTCGAACCCCACTTCCATCTCGCTGCACCGTCAGCCTCTGCCGCGCTCAGTCGACCCACCCCCATCACTCTGGCCCGAAACCTCACTTCATCCCAAACGGCAGCCTACAGCCTTGACAAAGACAACAAGAAGCCTTTTCTACGAATCCTGGCTTTGTCCAAGGCACAAAGCGGTCCACATGTCCGATGACATCGACGGGTCGCTCCTCTCACGGCTTGAGGCCCTCCGTGGCGGGAATGGCACTCGCGAAAAGCCAGCATCAAATCCGTACGGCACATGAGCCCTTGCCATTCAACCGCAATCATTAACAGCAGCAGCATAAAATTCGACGTCATCGAGCGAGCCAGAGCGCCAACAAAGCGGGACATGCTCGCCGCTCGACTCGAGAACCTCCGCAGTCAGCCACATTCACCCATCACGCCGGCCTCTGCTCAGACCACACCCACCACACTGCATGCCGCAAAATCCAAGACGCAGAAACACACATCTGGTGGAACAGGCCCCGAAAAGAAGGCTCGCGGCAGCCAGGACGATGTGGACGCTCTCTTCGAAACCGACGACAACGCCCTCGAGGAGATGCTCGCCGACTTCGGCACGTCCGATCCGGACCCCAAGGACCGACATGTTCCAGCCCTTCTGGAGCAACTATCAGCCCAGATACCCAAGGATCCTGATCAAAAGGACACAAAACAAGCAGCCGACTCGGATGACTCGGATGGTGACAAGATGCGGCGCGAGGTAGACGATGTGATTGCCCGGTTCAAAGATGAAATGGCGCTGGAAGCCCAGGACGCCGAGGACGAGGGTCAGGAAGCACCAGATGAAGGGGAGACAAACGAGTACACCGCGGACATGAAACTGCCGTCGGTCCCCACAAACCTCGACATCGGCACAGATACCTGGCAGAAGCCCCAGGGAATAGACGACATAACGGCACGCCTGGCCGCGCTCCGAGCCTCGACTGCAGCGGAACATGGTCTTCCCTCGGTGCCTACATCCAAGCCATCCAAGCGTGCCAACAGGTTGACGAGCAGAACAAACTACACGGATGGCGACGTTGATTCCTGGTGCACGGTATGTCTGGACGACGCCACGCTCCGGTGTCTAGGATGCGACGGAGACGTGTACTGCGCCCGATGCTGGAGGGAGATGCATGTCGGGCCGGCCGCGGCATGGGACGAAAGGAGCCACAGGGCAGTGCAGTTCACGCGGGATCGGAAGCACGAGAAGAAAGTTGCGCTGGGGGCGTGACCGGCAACCCGGCGCATCTCGAAATCATGCCCCAACAGACACACCACAGCCTGGCTGTCCCTCCAACCGTCCATTGAACAGTGAGCCGAGCCCCAGGGGAGGCGTAACGGTCTCGTCGAAGAGCGGCAGAAAAGGTCCGCCGCGTCTAGTTGTTGGAGGGAACCCCAAGCTGCGTGCGAGGGGATATGTGCCATGGTTGCCGCCGGCCAAGGCCACGCCGGCTGCGGCGGTACGTCTTCCCTGTTGGAAATCAAGACAACGGTTGTATCTGGTCAGCAGCCGCCATCCGCGCCCTCGCGTATTTTCGGAAGCTCGTCGTGGGCCGGAAACCAGTGGCTCTAGACCAGGAGTGATTTTGGGCCATCGGCGAGCACAGAGGGCTCCCTCCTGGAGGCGATGCAGTCTACAACCAAAAGACTACTTTGGAGACGTCCCCAGAGACGTATTCAACGTCTGAGTGCAAGGCGCACACATGTAGAATCTGAGCTTTGTGCATTCAGGAACCAAGAGAAACTCCTTGCATTACACACACTGGGTAGGACGTCCGAGGACCTATCCTATCCGGCCAATTTGCCCACGCAGTAAACGTCACCAGGACAAGTCACTACGTTACAGTTCTCACCCCCTGTTCAAATTTCGAGCCTCGCAACATCAAGAAATCAATCAACGCCAGCCTGCCTATCCGTGCTCTCCTAACCAAAAGAAAAAAAAGCAATCTAACCTGTGCGCATTGTAATGTTTTTCCCCTCTTCGCTAAAAGGGCGACGACTTCATTCTTAGGCCCTTGCGTTGCCACTCCTGTCGTTCCGAGTCGATCCATATGCTGGACTCCGGCGCACATCCTCCCACGTAGCGTTGAAGCGCCTCCCCGTAGCAGCCAACAGGCCTTCTTCTTCGTCATCTTCAGCATCTTCATCTAACTCGGTGATGTCTACTCTCGGGCTGCGCACAAGGGCTGTGGCGAAAACGACCAAGAATACGGCCAAAAAGACGAATTGGGCCCAAAAGTCGATGATTCCAAAGAATGGCCACGTAATGGTGATGCGGTTCAGGAACGTAGACATTACCGACGGCGTGCAAATATCCTTGGCGTGCTTGAAGTCGAGCTGCTCCGAGCAAGGACGCACAAGATCCGGTTCGTTTTTGCAAGAGGGCTGTGCGCCCGGATACTCGGGCTTGTTGGAGCAGAACGTCTGCGTGCCATAGATGGAGTACTGCGGCGCGACGAACATGGTGATGGCGTAGTCGATGGCGAGGACGGCGAGCGTGAGCATGACGGTCGCGATGAGCAGCGCCTGAGGGGCCGTCCTGCCACGGCGGATTTGGAAGATGCGGACCCAAAGGAAGCGGATGCCGACGGTGGCGATGCCGGAGATGGTGCCGCTGAAGAGGAAAAGGACCAACAGCGCCATGAGGACGTAGTCGATGGGGAAGACACGGGCGAGCGTGACAAAGACCCAGTTGAGGGGCTGGAAGATGTGGATGCTGCCGAGGATGTAGCCGCACCGCTGCTTGCAAACCGAGTTTTTGGCCTTGTCGATGCCCGTGATGAGCATGGACACCCAGATCAGGACGGACACGGCCAGGAGGAGGATGCCGCAGAGCATCTTGAGCGGCCTCAACAGGGCGCAGAGCCGGAGCCAAGCTTGATATACTCTGCTCCTGCCCTCGCCTTGTGCCTCGGCGGCGAGACGTTCGCGACGCACCAGCGTCTGCTCTTCCCTAACGAGCGCATCTAGCTCGCGACGGTCCTTGCGGGACATGCCCTCTTGGCGGCCCGAGTTGCGCATTTCCAGCTGGCGCTGCCTCTCTCGGTTCTGCTCCAACTGCGAGGCTGTGGTTGCCGAGAGCTGAGGCGCCGACACGGACGGTGCGGACTTGATAAAGGCAATGGGCATGAGCGCCAGGCCCGACCCCGTGTACAGGACGTACAGCAGGGTTCCCAACGTGATCAACAGACCCAGGGCGAAGGTGAGCGCCTTTTCTGCATGGTTCCGAGCAATCAGGTCCTTGAAGTAGTCCAAGTCCCAGTGTGCCTTGGACGAGTCCCCGGGGGATGGCATGAAGAAGCCCAGCAGGAACAATATGAAGACCAAGGCAACGAAGAAAAGGGTGTACTTGGTGGCGGCCCAGAGTCGGCTGCGCCATGTCCTCCCTTGCTCCTCAAACTCGATCTCGTCATACTCCTCGTACCAAAAGTAGGCAAAGGGAATGACGACCAGGCACAGCAACGCGTCGGCGCTGTATAAGCAGTAATAGACAATTTTGAGAGTAAGCAGTATGTTTTGGACCCTCTCGGGAGTGGCCCAGTCCTTCTTGGCGCCCTGGGAGACGGAGCCGGTGGCAGAGACGAGGGCGATGTCGACGGGTAGCAGGAGAATGGTGGCGAGCAACGACGTGAGGGTGATGATGGAGACGATGCTGACAACGGCGGAGCGGTCGCGCGGTGCCTGCCATGTAAAGGTTGTGATGGTGGCTGCAAGGAAGCAGAGGACCACGACTATGGCGTATGCGATCCAGATCAAGCTGGCTTGGACGAGACCCGCGTCAGCCATAACGGGCAATCAGCAATGAGCATCGGTCTCGGCGGGTGGCGTCGCGAGGGGATAGCAGATGATGGCAGTCGGGATGGATGTGTGTGGATGGTATACTGAAGCTTTGAGGGCGAAGCCGGACACGAGCCGAGCAAGGCGGGAGGGTAGAGTAGACGATGAAGAAAACGGGCGTGACGCAACGTCGTGGGGAGTTCTCGACTCCGTCCCATGATGGAGACGTCATGGATACGAAAATGCGGCAATGCCCCGTCCAAGGAACGGGCATTTCAGCCGGGGTCAAGTTTAAACCTGGCACCATTTTGATTGGCTGGAGCTTGCCCATTTGCCGGGTGCCAGTCTGGCCGACAGCTGGCAAGCTGCCCCGAGACATGGTAGGCTTGAGGTGCAGGTCCCAGGTGCTAGTACAAATAATACCGGCACAGGGGCAACATTGCACACCAGCTGCCCGCAACAATTTGCTGCCGGCGCGGCTACCAATTGATCCGCCAAAAAATCTGGGTGGGGCTCGCAGCCCTGGTGCACCTCGAGCTCGTCGCCATGCGCGCCTTCACACTCAACCTGAAGTGCGTTGCGATATTCGACATTTCCACGCACGCATCGTCTATTGCCGCTTCCCCGAGGTCGAGCTCGCTCTATAAGCTCTCTGCAACCCCCTACCGACTTCGTCTTCAATTCGTCCGCATACTGGGATAATGGTCTTGCGCCATGCAGGTGTATACCGAGCTCGTCGCTCCTTCGGCCGTCACGCACTCCTTGAGCTTGCCGTTGACTTCTGCCTCTGCTAACAACCTCGTTGTCGCCAAGGGATCCGTCCTGCAGATTTTTGCCCTCAGATCAATTCCTGCCGAGCTTGATCCCCAGACCCAAGGCCCCCAGTCCTCGGTTAAAGAAGACGACATCCATTTTGACCGCCGCATCAACGACGACGATGGCCTCGAGTCTTCTTTTCTCGGCGGCGAGTCACTCATCGTTCGAGCTGATCCGTCCAACAACACCAAACTTGTTCTTATTACCGAGATTTCATTGGCAGGAACTGTCATCGGATTGGCCCGAGTCAGAGTCAAGGACACGACATCGGGAGGCGAAGCCCTGCTTCTGGCGTACAAGGCTGCCAAGATGTGCCTGACAGAATGGGATCCTCAGAGGCATACACTCGAAACCACATCCATCCATTATTACGAAAAAGAGGACTTGCAAGGTGCGCCGTGGGAGATGCCCTTTGGAGACTACGTCAATTATCTCGAAGCCGATCCCGGCAGCCGATGTGTTGCCTTCAAATTTGGAAGCAGAAATCTGGCCATTCTGCCCTTTATCCAGAATCAAGAGGATCAAATGGATGGTTGGGATGAAGATCTGGACGGCCCTCGGCCTGCCAAGGAGGCGCCCACCACCAACGGGGACGGTGCGGGAGACCACGACGTAGTCAAATCACGATATACGCCGTCATTTGTTCTACGACTGCCGCTTCTAGATCCATTACTACTGCATCCTGTCCATCTTGCCTTCTTGTACGAGTATAGAGAACCCACCTTTGGCATTTTGTCCTCGACGCAATCACCATCACCCGCGCTTGGCGTCAAAGACCACCTCACGTACAAGGTCTTCACTCTGGACCTGCACCAAAGGGCGTCAACAACTATTCTGTCTGTCACGGGGCTTCCGCAGGACCTCTTCAGAGTCATGGCCCTCCCTGCCCCCATGGGAGGGGCCTTGCTCGTGGGCGAAAATGAGCTTCTCCACATTGACCAGTCTGGCAAGCCCAACGGTGTGGCTGTAAACGGCATGGCAAAGCAAATGACATCCTTCAGCTTGGTTGACCAGTCTGATTTGGGCTTGAGACTAGAGGGCTGTGCTATTGAACTGTTGGGAGGTGACATTGGCGAGCTGTTGTTGATTCTGAATGATGGGCGTCTAGCCGTCATTTGCTTCCGTATCGACGGCCGCACGGTGTCTGGAATTACCATAAAGCTCATCAGTCCCGAATGCGGAGGGAGTCTGATAAAAAGCCAAGTGTCATGCATTTCGAGATTGGGCAATCATACCCTGTTTCTCGGCAGTGAGAGCAACGATTCCATTGTACTGGGCTGGTCGAGGAAACAAGGTCAAGAGAAGAGAAGGAAGTCGCGTCTCTTGGACCCTGAACTCGCACTGGACGTTGATGATCTCGACCTGGATGACGACGAAGATGACGATCTGTATGGGAACAACTCTGGCCTGGCCAAGCCCAGCCAATCCATTAATGGAAACTCCAAACCGGGTGAAGTCACCTTTCGAGTCCACGATACTCTTTTGAGTATTGCGCCCATTCGCGATATTGCCTGCGGCGCTCCTGCATTTGTGCCCGACAGCGAAGAAGCAACATTGTCCAAAGGCGTGACTGCAGAGTTGGAGTTGGCATGCGCCGTGGGTCGAGGGTCCAGCGGTTCGGTGGCAATACTAAACAGAGAGATTCAGCCCGAGGTCATTGGTAGATTTGATTTTCCGGAAGCACGGGGCTTTTGGACCATGTGCGTCAAAAAACCCCTGTCCAAGGGCGCTGCGGTAGCAAGCGACTACGACACGACTGGGCAATATGACAAGTACATGATTGTGGCCAAGGTTGATCTTGACGGCTATGAGACGTCGGATGTGTATGCTTTGACGGCGGCTGGGTTCGAGACGCTGAAAGATACCGAGTTCGAACCGGCGGCTGGATTTACCGTTGAAGCCGGAACAATGGGCAAGCAGATGCGTGTCATCCAGGTTCTCAAATCCGAAGTTCGGTGCTATGATGGGGGTATGTTTGAACAGCTGAGCTTGGCGGGAGAATATCAGATTCGAACTGATGAAGCTATATCTAACCAAGTAAAACTCAGTTGTGCTGACTTGAAGCAGACTTGGGATTGAGCCAGATTCTCCCCATGTTGGATGAAGACACCGGGGCCGAACCACGCGTTACGAGCGCCAGCATAGTCGATCCATATCTGCTTCTGATCCGGGATGATAGCAGTATATTTCTCGCCCAAATGCACAGCAACAACGAATTGGAGGAGGTTTTAAAACCTGATGGAACTCTAAAGTCGACCAAATGGACGTCTGGGTGCCTGTACAACGATACACAGGGAGTCTTCCAGAACAATGCCAGCGAACAGCAAAGTGACGAAGCTGATCGAATCATGATGTTTTTGCTTAGTTCGGCTGGCGCCCTGCACGTGAGTTTCTGCGAAACGCGGATTGGAGTGCGGCCGCTAACAGACCCAGGTTTACGCCCTGCCGGATTTGTCCAAGCCTGTATTTGTAGCAGAAGCTCTAACATCTATCCCTCCCTTCTTGTCCGCAGCCTTTGTAGCCAGGAAGGGCGCGAGCAAGGAAAGCGTCACCGAGATTCTCGTGGCCGATTTGGGCGACGCCATCTCACAGACGCCATACCTGATTGTAAGTGATTTGGGGACGAATTTACATCCCAAGTAGTGCTGACTCTAACCGTGTCAGGTACGACATGCCAGTGACGACTTGACAATCTACGAACCTGTACGACATCAAGCAGAGGGTGGCGCCGAGCTGTCGTGCTCGTTGCTTTTCAAAAAGTCTGTCAACACATCACTCGCCAAGACGGCTCCAGAGGTATCCGAGGATGACGCAGAGCTACCACGAATCGTACCGCTGAGGCGGTGTGCCAACGTGAATGGCTACGGCGCCGTGTTTCTTCCGAATGCGTCGCCAAGCTTTGTGTTGAAGAGTAGTAAGAGTGAGCCGCGGGTGATAGGCCTGCAAGGCTTGGGGGTTCGAGGAATGAGCACGTTCCACACCGAGGGCTGTGACCGAGGATTCATCTACGTCGACATGGATGGGATCGCGCGAGTGACGCAGCTTCCGAGCAACACCAACGTCACCGAACTAGGGCTGTCGGTCAAGAAGATAGCACTGCACAGTGACGTGGGCATGATCTCACATCACCACCCCACGGGCACATATGTAGTGGCATGCACGAGGATGGAGCCGTTTGAGCTTCCCCGGGATGACGATCATCACAAAGAGTGGGCGAAGGAGACGGCCAGCTTTCCACCAACCATGGCGCGAGGCATCCTGAAGCTCATTAACGCGGTGACGTGGACGGTAATCCATGAGCTGGAGCTGGAGCCCTGCGAGTCGATCGAGAGCATGAAGACTCTTTGCCTGGAAGTGTCGGAAGAGACCAAGGAGAGGAAAATGCTCGTGGCTGTCGGCACGGCACTTTCCAAAGGAGAAGACCTGCCAACCAGGGGGCGAGTACAGGTGTTTGACATTGTGACTGTGATTCCGGAACCCGGGAGGCCAGAGACAAACAAGCGGCTCAAGTTGATTGCCAAGGAGGAGATACCGCGAGGCGGGGTGACGGCGTTGTCGGAAGTCGGCGCGCAGGGGCTGATGCTGGTTGCCCAAGGTCAAAAATGCATGGTGCGGGGGCTCAAGGAGGACGGATCCCTTTTGCCCGTGGCGTTCCTGGACATGAGCTGCCATGTATCCAGCTTGAAAGAACTGCCCGGGACGGGACTCTGCGTCATGGCGGATGCGTTCAAGGGTCTGTGGTTCGCAGGATACACGGAGGAGCCCTACACATTCAAGATACTGGGCAAAAGCAGCGGCAAGCTGCCCCTCTTGGTGGCCGACTTCCTACCCGACGGCGAAGACTTGTCCATCGTGGCCGTGGACGCCGAGGGAGACATGCACATGCTGGAATTCAACCCAGAACACCCCAAGTCCCTGCAGGGCCATTTGCTCCTCCACCGGACGTCGTTTGCCGTGACGCCAAACGCGCCCACGTCGAGCCTCCTGCTGCCGCGAACGCACTCGCCGTGGTGCGCCAACGCCTCACAGCCGTCACACGTCCTCCTCCTGGCCTGCCCCTCGGGGCAACTTGCAGCGCTCTCGCCGGTGGCCGAGTCCACGTACCGGCGGCTGCTGTCTGTCACGAACCAGCTACACCCTGCGGTCGTCCCCCACTGCGGGCTTCACACCAAGGCACACCGGTACCCGGACCAGCCATCTGTGGGCGTGGGCGTCGAGACCGCAGCGTCGTCGGGCAGGGCTCTGGTCGACGGAACGGTGCTGGCCAGATGGAGCGAGCTGGGGGCGGCAAAGAGGACAGACGTTGCGCTGAGGGGGGGCTACGACAGCGTCGCCGACTTACGGGACGATTTGGAAGGCGTGCTCGGATGGTCTGCACTGGCGTACTTGTAGTGGCGATGTAGTGGAATATCTCTCTCTCTCTCTTTTTTTTTTTTTTTTTTTTTTTTTTTTTTTGGGCATTCTTGACGCCCCCTTTCTGCGTCTAACACACCTACCAGAAGAACTGCAGTACCGTCGAGAGTGTATCCTCGACACCATCTCATCCATTCAGCGCCACTTTCTTGACCTGTACTCGTCTCGTCACCGTCAGTGCAAACTAGGCTACGACTCCAGTACGGCTTGCGACTCGTTCCAGTTTGGTCAGATGCTGAGATCTTTTCCCCTGTTTCTTTGTTTTGCCCGCCTTGGCATCCATCCGTCGACGAGCCAGCTTGGACTAGTAACAGTCGGTGGCAGTAGTAGTGTACATGAATCCCGTTTGGCAGTTGACGGCACTCTGCGTCGTTGCGCAGACCGTGGTCGTGTGCCGCACCACACTCGTGGCCGTCGTACATGCACACGGCAGCGTGAGGATGGCTAGACGACGCGACGTGGTGGTGCGTCAGTCCCGGCGGCTCACGTTGGCCGGACGAGGCGGGAAAGACAAACGTACCGTCGGAGACGCAGAAGTCGCCAGCAGGATCGAATGGACAGCCCATGGACCTGTCGCCGTACCAGGTGTGCGTGGTGGTGATGGCGCACTCGGAGGGACGGGGCGTCGTGCAGCCCGACGTCGCGGCGGCCGAGCCAAGGGACGGCCTGTTTGTTGCTCGCGCTTGTCAGTCTTGCAAGTATCTCGAGGGGTGCAGGAGGGCAGGCAGCGTCAGCATCACGAACCCGAGGGCGAGGGCGAGGGCGAGGAGCGTGGCGGACTTCATTTCGGCAGGGCGAGAGGCTGGGAGTGGGAGCTACGGATCGCCGCTTTGCTCCGCGGCTGCTCCCTCGAGGATGGGCAGGGGCTTATATAGGCGCGTCCTCTCTCGCGTAGATGGATGCGCGGGCGGTGCTGATTCCTCAACGGCATCGTGCCGTCGACGTGGCTTGCCCTCTTCGTCCCGTTCTGACCACGGACGCCGGGCAACGCTGACATTCACTCCCTACTTCGAGGCGTGGCGTCTGACCCCCCGACCCGACGTGCGGCACAAGCAAGTAACATAACTACTATTTGTACTCGGTATCCGTGGCACCAAGGGCGGCGGCCCCTGTTCCCGTCCACACCCATTTGCTGCCGTGTCAAGATGCCGCGGCAGAATGGACTCGTCTCGGCACCATCTCGCGCCCAGCCGGCCGTGTCACCGTGTACGCCATCACTGGGCCATGAAGTCACAAGCTCGTTGTACCTATTCCACATTATGGTCTATGGTCTATCGTCTACAGGCATTATTAAAAGGCGCACGTCGAGCCGTGCGTCAAAAGGACGGCCCCGGGGCCATGTGAAGAAGCAGAAACGTCCCGTCCAGGACACCACCCGCAGCTTCTCTCCCTCCCACGCTGCTCTCCGCCTTCAAGGCTTAGCTTTTGCCACATGCCTGGCCCATGGCGCCGGCGAGCGAGTTCAGCGCCGCCGTGAGACCATTCATCGCGGCGACCATGCTCGAGGTGTCGACGGGGCCGGGCTGCCCGGCGGGCGCGACGTTCGAGCTGTGGCGGTTGGCGTCCGTGTTAAAAACGTCTGGGGTGCTGCCCGGGTCGGAGCCCGTGCCGGGGGCGGCTGCGTCGAGGGGCTTGCCTGGCTTGGCCGCCTCGGTGGTCATCGTCGTGGTGTTTGTGACGGGGCCCGTGGCTGCGACGGGACTGGCGTCGCTGGTGCCGGCCGCGCAGTCGCAGCCGGTGTTGCCGCCGTCGCCGGCGTTGGCGGCATCCGTGCTGGAGGTGAGGCTGGGCGTGGCTTCCGTGGCCGTCGTGTTGGTCAAGACGCTGGCGGCCGCGTTGGGACTCGTCTCACCGATGTCGGCGTTGCTGCTGGCGCCGGCGTTGGAGCCGGCGTTGGCGGCATCCGTGTTGAAGGTGAAGCTGGGCGTGGCTTCCGTGGCTGTCTTGTTGGTCGAGATGCCGGCGGCTGCGTTGGCGCTGGTTTCGCCCAAGTTGGGGTTGATGCCGGCACTGGTGTTGGAGTCGGCGATGGCGGCGGCTGTGTTGAGGGTGTTGATGGGCGTGGCCTTGGTGGTTGTGGTGTTGAAGATGTTGGTGGTTGTGTTGGTGTTGATGTTGTCGATGCCGCTGCCGTTGCCGATGAAGCTGGCACCGGTATTGGTGTTGGGATTTGTATCGCTGTTGCTGTTGCTGTTGCTGGTGCTGGTGCCGATGCCGTTGCCGATGCTGTTGATGTTGTTGTTGTTGTTGATGCCGGCGTCGGTATTGGTGTTGGTATTGGTATTGCTGTTGCCGTTGCCGTTGCCGTTGCCGATGCCGTTGCCGAAGCTGATGCCGCCGCCTTTGCTGTTGCTGATACCGTTGACGTTGATGTTGCCGTTGCCGTTGCTGTTGCCAAGGCCTTTGACGATGTTGTTGCTGATGTTGTTGCCAATGCCGTTTCCTATACTTTTGCTGTTGCTGTTGCTGTTGGTGTTGATATTGTTGTTGTTGTTGCTGTTGCTGTTGATGTTGTTGTTGTTGTTGACGCCGGCGCCGGTATTGCCGATGCCGTTGCGGTTGCCGTTGCGGTTGCCGTTGCCGTTGCTGTTGCTGTTGCTGTTGCTGTTGCTGTTGCTGTTGCTGTTGATGTTGCTGTTGATATTGTTGTTGTTGTTGATGCCGGCACCCGTCTTGCCTTTGCCGGCGCCGGTGTTGAGCCTGTTCCCACTCCTTCCAGGACCAAGGCTCGTGTTGATGGTGGTGGTGCCGCCGCCGCCGCCCTCGCCCTCGTCGCCCAGCGTGTTGATGTTGTTGGTGATGGTGGTGGGAGACGGCCCGGCGCCCGTCGAGGCCTCGGTCTGCTTCTCTCCGTCGCCGCCGGTCTGCGACTTGAGGCCGTTGGCCTCGTTGCCGTCCAGGTTGCCGTTCAGCGCCGTCACGCCGTTGGCCTGGCCGCCGAGCACGTTGATGGGGAAGTCGAGCTTGTTGCCGTTTGTGTTGAGGCCGATGAGCCCGCCGCCGCGGTTGGTGTTGATGTTGTTGGTGATGGTGGTGCCGCCCTTGCCGCCGCCGTCCTTGCCGCCGCCGCCCTTGCCGCCGGATCCGCGAGAGCCGCCCCCGGCTTTGCCGTTGGCCTTGCCGCCGCTTGAGACGAGACTCGCCGAGTTGCCGTTGAGGTTGTTGTTGAGGGCGTCCACGTCGGTGCCCTGCACGCCGAGGACGTTGATGGGGAATTTCAAGTCATTGTTGTTGGCGTTGACGGCGATGAGCGACCCCTGAAGTTGTGCCCGTCACGGTCAGTCGTCAGTCGTCGTGCTGCCGGGCAGGGCTTCCCGGACGAGATGATGGAGGCAGACGGCGCATGTCCGAGGTTGGCCGTGGGGAGGGGCACTTACAGGCGAGGGAATCGGCGCCGCCGACGCGGACAGACACAGGCCAAGGAGGAGGAACTTCATTTTGCCCAAGATGCTCGGGTCGAGGAGAGCAACGGATGGATGGATGGATGGATGGATGAACTCGCGTGCGCGTCAAAGGGACGAGTAAAAGGACCCCAAGTTGACGAGGGTGACTGCGCCGTGAACAACGTGCTTGGCTTGGCCGAGTCGGGGGGGCCGCGAGCTCTTCAGGCTGCCTTTATCACTTGCACGGAGCAACTTCTCGGCCGGAAACTCGGCTCCCTTCAACCCTTCAAGGACGGCGCCGTCAAAGCACACGACGACGCTTCAGGTACGACTGCTGAGTTCGCAGCGTCCTCGGGCTGCGTGGCGCCCTCACGACCGGCGGTTCGTCGCCAAAGTGTATTCCGCCGAATCCTCCTCCCGCGTGGTCCCTGGCCCGAAGTTCCCCGGCGCAGGGCTCAGTGCCGCCGGGGGATTGACGTTGCCAGGTTTGAATGCGACGACCGAGGTCGTGCGCACAGCCTCTCGATAGCCGGAACGCGGGCAGCAGGCGCTGTCAAGAAGGCAACGCCGCGCGGGCCCGCGGCGGTAGAGGCCAAAGATAGATCAGCAGCCGTCCGGTCCCGCGGGAGCGGTCCGTTTCAGGTAAATCGAATCTCGTCAACCTGGGCCGGTCGGTGGCTTGGATGGCGCCCGGACGTCGACACCGCGTGACCGGACGCTATAATGCGCCACGTGGGACAGCTTCCTCTGCTTGGCTCGCGGCAACGGTGGCTGTTTGCACTTTCGGCGACCCGGTGATCGCAGGTCAGTCGCATCTGGAGGGCCGAAAGGGCCCCGTTGAGGCCGTTTCGCCACCTATTCGCCGTACCGCCGTTGGCGTCAAGGTTCAGGGGAGAGCGGCACGGAGTAGCTTGTAGTTCCGCCTCGACGGCATGGAATTAGTAGCTGGTAGACATGCCCTCCCGTACTGGCTTGGCTGCCTTGTTCCAGCCGGCTCTGATCTCTGATCTTGTCTCTCCATGTCTCAACGCCGGCTGTATGTGCAACCCTGTCGCCGACAGATGTGAAGCTACCGCGGACATGTCGAGCTGCTCACATGAGCATCGTCACTTCAATTTGATGGTCTAGTGGGGGGTTTTCCCGTTAAAAGCGTGGCGCGGTCAACGGTGAAGTGACAACGACAGTCCTCGTCGTGGCATCATGGTCAAAAGACGGAAAAGAGGTCCCTGCAAGCACGTCCGGCAGAGTCTCGTCCAGACGCTTGGTGGGCATGGCAGTCACGCGTAAAGGCTATTTTGGTGTGGCCCAACGCACGTCTCCATAAGGTGTGGCATCCGAGCAGAGCACGTTGCGAGATGCACGTCGACCTCGGAGCATTACGGCCACATGCATCCCGACCCAAGAGCCGGCGAGAAAAAGGAGAAAAAGCGCGGTGCTAGCTGCCCTGTTCTGTGGGTGTCGCAACTTTCGTAAGGAGACCTGAGTCGAGACGAAACTGATGCTTGGGTGAGTCCCGGGTCGTGAGCATGTTCCGAGCATCCAGGACAGACAGGGCATCATGTGGGTTGTCATCGCAGGGCCTGTCTGTTTACTTTATGCATCAGGTGTGCTGCTGGCGCCGCATAATAAGCGGTAGATCGACGCGAAGCTCTGGCCGGGGTCCGTACTCCCGGTCATCTGGCACCAGCAGCCTCGAGAGTCCTTGACAAGGTCGTCACCTGAAGTAGACACGAGCTACGTGCTCTATGGTGTCAGTGTTGAGGAGAGCCGGCTCGACGAAAGCAACGAGGCAAGTGCGGCAGTCCTCTCTGAGAATGGCACTATACAGTAGTAGGGCTTGCACATCATATCAGGCAAGCTATCTAGAGCGAATGTGGCATGACAAGAGCCGAAATGTCTATCTGTTAGGCTGCGCGCTATCGGGTTCTCTATATACACCCACCACACCGCTTCATCAAGGGGCCTCGAGCGCTTGATGCTCTGAAAAGCTTTCCGAAGGCGTCTCGTCACCAGTTACGAGCATATGGCACGTCACCGGATCACCTGGCTAGCCACGCGTAATCATATCTTCGCGGTCGGGACCGGTGCCGATCCATTTTATCTGGTCAAAGTTAGCGCATACTTCTTCGAAGCCAGTTCATGCGAAGCCATTTGAGGCGGCGTGGCCAACTAACCTTGACTCCAACAAACTTCTCAATGTACTGAAGAGACAGTCAGTAATAAGACAAGATTCATCCTGCAGTTGAAAATTAATGTACCTCGACATAATCCCGGGCCTGCTTGGGAAGGTCGTAGTATGTCCGGGCGCTGGTTGTCGGCTTCTTCCACCCAGGCATTTCGTGGTAGACGACTTCGGCGTTATCGAGTGTGTTATGGTCCGCCGGATAGCAGTCAAGCTCCTGATACTTTCAGCTATGCCTCAGGACCTCGGAAAACAACGGCTTCCTACCTTGCCTGTGCTCTTGTCCTTGTACGCAATAGCTACCTTGATTGTCTCGAAGGAATCGAGTACGTCGAGCTACGTGAGGAGTCAACTTTTTCAAATCCCCTCGGAGTACTTCTTGCGAGGCTTACCTTGGTCAAGTTCAACGAGGTGTAATAATTGATCATGTGACCATGCTTCACTACAACGAGATCTACAAAGTCCGAGTAAGTAAAGGCCATTTTTGATGTTGGAAATAACGCGACGAGTTGACAAACCGAGCCTGCACTGCACTGTCAGTGATGCACCTCGAATTCTTCAAGGAGAGAGACTTACCAGCCACAGCGACGTCTTCGGCCTGTGGATGTTCCCCATTCGCGGCCAATCTCCTGGAGCTTCGTTCCGACCCTGTTGCGCACATGGTCAGTCTGCTTCATATCCACAGCTGAGTAGTGAGCAGGCGACAGTACTCTCCGAGATCCTCCGTCTTGAAAGCGCCAGCGCCAACACGTGTGGTATCTGCAGTCGTCAGCTTTTGATACAAACGACTGCGGATGGTCAGGGGTGTGGAGTTGGTTTCGATATGGTGGCTGTCCAAAAGGCCCAGCGACTACTCATGTTACTTACAGGCTTTAACCACCCCGATGGTCTCCGTAATGTTCTTGGGGTTGAGCGTCAAGCCGGCAATGATGCCAGAAATTGTGGTGTTGGACGAAGTGACATAGGGGTATGATCCCATCGAGATGTCGAGCATTACAGCCTGTAAGTTCCAGGGCGAGTAAACCACCTGGTCATGTACTCCCAAGCCTCAACCGTGGACAGAGCGGCGGTAGACGTGATGGGACGTGGCCAAGGCCACCCCGTTTTGATCAAGAGGTGACTCAATGGCCACCCCCAATGGCTAGCGGTGTGGCCATGGATGCTTATATCGCAGACCTGTAGGGGGCCTCACAGCCTCCGCAGACCCAGGTGAATAAATTTCACCAATACTAGTCTCGAGTCGGCAGAGACTGCGGCTTGCAAGGCGCTAGATATGCAAAGGTTGTATAAGTCTGCGAGGCCGATGCCTGCGAATGCCATATGACCTAGGCTAGCAACTGAGAGTTTAGGTCTGCTGCTCGACCCAGCTCCGCAAAGGTCCGCAAAGGTCAGCCAAAGGCTGCAAGGCGGCTCCGTGATATTGAAATATGCACCCATGTAGCCACGCCACTAGTCGCGGGGGTGGCAGTTTGGTCAAACTGGAGCGGGCTTCTTAGCCACGTCCACAGTACATTGTCTCCTCGCCGATGCCGGAGTCCAAGAGCTTCAGGTGCACGACGACAGGTAGGTTACCAGCCCGGTCAGGTCAGTAAATGACCAACCTCCTGGGAGATGAGAGCACGAACATTTGCACCCTCGATAATCATGTTCATGTCGCTCGTTTGTCTGGGAAGATTAGCTCTTTTATCATGTTTACGAGGGAAAGCTTCGTGGGAAGACCAAGGGGACATGCTGGATATTGATCCATTCCTCTGCTCTTCTCGACACCGCACCGCCAAGGTTACTTACGCAGAATGCATAAAGCTTAAACCGTCAATGGCATATTTTGCGAGCTCCGTACGGTATCCGCGGAATCGCTTAATCTCCTCGTCGACATCGTACTTGAGCAGATCGCCGTATCGGGCCTTGTAGCCATAAGCTAGTCGACGCAGTTTTGCTTCGAATAATTCTTGGTCGAACACGTCGGCTAATCGAATTCCGCTCCTCTAGTCCCGAGTTTAGTGAGATGGTTGGTGCTCTGGGTTTGTAAATGCTCACGGCAGCCTTGGTCTGTCAAGCCCAGTGTCAGTATCAATGGATCGCTTTGACGGACGAGGATGCAAGTATGTGCTTACACTGTACGAGGGTCCGTTCACAGTAAAGTTAGCTTGAGTTGTCAAGGGCATGAACAAGGTGGACTTATAATCCCGCGGCCAGTGGTGCCGATCTTGCGCTCTGGTCAAGTCAGCCATGAACAAAAGCCCCGATTGTAGATTGGTTACCTCCTAGCTCGATCTCCTCGAGACCATCGACGGCGGCGTGAAGGTCAAAGTTGATATGGGCCTGATGTAATGGGTCAGCAAGTGTATGTGGCCAAGCGCTGCGTAGGTTACCGACCCTGTCAGACACAAAGATCCGGCTGTAGACATCGGAGAGTCCTTTCTATGTCCGATGTCAGCAACGATCTCTCGGTAGCTGCCAGATTAGGGATTACCTCGTCAAGCTGCTTCAATTCTGAGAAAAACGAAGGGCTAGAAATGGTCAGCATTGTAGCCATGTCTTGACATGCCGAACAGCTGGCATGTTGAGATGGGTGGCGATACGACAGACTCGCACGGAAGCGCAGAACAACGGATTTGCGACACTTACACGTGGAAGCTCCTGTTGCAGGTGGATGCCGTTAGGAACTGTCTAATGCTTGCTCACCACGGGCTCGTCCTGCCGAAAAGGCAATTCGAGCAACTTACACGTCGGAGCCGATGAAGTTGGTGCTACCGCTGAGTCAGCATCTGCTCGTTGAAGGTGAAGAAGTGCAAACAACGTACCACTTCGGGTTGATGAGACCGGAAGGGAGCAGGTGAAAGCTATTGTTGGTCAATTATCGGCCTAGTCGACGGCCAAGTCTTCGATTCGGCGTCTGCATACCTGTACGAGACGCCGTTGGCGCTGTGGCAACAGTGGTCAGCGAAATGGTGCATAGTTTGTGGCAGAATAGCGCAGCAAAGCAAAACTCACGATATTGAATGGCCCGCGTTGTGTCCTCCCTGTTGTCTCGTTTTCAGTATTTTGTAATATGCAGCGTCGCAGAGGGTGTTGGGCCTACGGCGGCTCTCGCGCTGTCATCAGGTCAGCGTCTACTAGGTGTGCAATTGAACCCGCCGGACGGAGGGTGATGCCATGTTGCGAGCACAATGGTCAACTCCCAGCGACGGCCGCCCTCTGTTGACTCGCAAGCATATCCAGAAACAACCCAGCGCTAGCAACAGCCCTTCTCCCCAACAAGAACGTACCAGAGTTGAGCGTCGGGCGCGAGAATGTCTACTAATTTCCCCTTCTGATGATTGAACAGGTCAGCGGAGAGCCTCGACACGAAAGATCGGAGCAGGTAGACGTACTCCTTCATCACCTGGGGAAGCGCGCAATTGAGTTAGCGACAAGACATCGTCGTCACACCCCGCGCGGGGCACCAAACTTGAAAAAGGAAAATGACAAACCCCACTGGGCTCCCAAGACGACCCTGATAGGCATGATGTGCGACCGGGGGATAACTGGCTGTGGGTGTTGGGCAGGAGGGCGGGAGGGCGAGATTGATTTGAATGGCTGGTCTGGAAGAAATAGAAGACGCGGTTTTCCGAGTCAAAAGTTTGATGATGATGGGTGCGTCTGCTTAGGTACCTGGGTACTTGTTGGGACCTGATCCAAGCAATCCGCACAATTTCTGGCGCTTTCCCCTTTTGGATGGAAAAAATAGGGCGTCACGTGAGAAGGAAATATAGCTACTGTTGAGAGGCGCATTCGCCAGCAATAGCTCAAGGCACTTTGGCCGAGTGGTCTAAGGCGCCGTGTTCAGGTACCCAGCAAGATCCGTCTTGTTGGCACTACTCGCGGTCTAGTAATAGGCGAGGGTTCGAATCCCTCAGGTGTCAGCTTTTTTGGTCGTTTGGCCGTCCCAAGTTCGACAGAGGCGTCTACGTCTTTTTGCTACTTGTTGCCAGTGTTGCTCTGTTGGCCGACTGTTTGTTTGCTTGGTGCTTTTGCCTTGCTCATTCGCGTCCTGCCTCACGCCTCGGCTCTGCCTTGGTATCCTGCGGGTTCCGCGTGCCTCACGCTACTGGGGCTTGGATGCATCCATGTATCATTGAAGCTTGGTTCTCGACCTTGCCAAACCCTTCACGCCAGGCCTTTTGTCCAAAGTCTCCAGCACCGCCCAGGACAAATACTACGTTGCTCACCAAACAAGGAAAGATGCTGGTTCCAGGCAGCAAAGTAAATCCAATGACAAGTGGTGTGAGACACTGCCTCGGAAGCAGCGAGAAGCATCATGACTTCATCTAGCTTCAGCCGGGCCTCGTTCCTCATCTCCGGCCTTCGTCTGTTTCCTTCTGCCGTGCGGTGAAGCTTCAAGGGGCTTGACAACCCAGGTCTACGCATAACCAAGGCAATCAAACTCCAGCTTAACCACATTAGGCTTCGCGGCCGGGGAAAGGCAACAGCGCGAAAGGCCCATTTGCGGCGGGCATGTGCCGCCCATGTATTTATCCGGACACGGACAAGCAGGCTTTCCGTGACGCTTGTAAACGCGACGGGCAGCATCCGATCGAGAGCCTCACCGAAAACTACTTTCTCATGGCATCGACCGAGATGGCCCTAAAGTAGTACGACACACCTGGCACTCCTGTTAAACCCATCTTGGACACAGCTCCAACGCGGCCCGCCGTGGATGCTGTCCCCATTGGCAGGAGGAGACGGTAAACGCAGCCTAGGGCCGGAGATGTCGAGTCCCGAACACCTTCTAGTGGCGTTGCACTCTGTTGACATGTATAAGGGGGCCGGCACATCAGATATCAGAGCCGGAAATCGTCTGTTTTTCCCTCCTCGTTTCCCCGCTCGGGGTCTGACGGGAAAGCTAATCGCGCCCCATCTTCGTCCATGCAAGCAAATGCACCGGGCAGCGGCCAAGCTGCATCGTCGGTAGATGGGTCTCGGCAACAGGTTCAGCTGTTGATCGACGATGGATATGGAGCAATTGTTCACGGGGGACCAACGAGAAGTACGAGTCCTGCTCGACAACCCCGGCGGCGTCTTTGTTTGGGGCCACGACTTTGCTTTGTTGAGACGGCACAAGGATACCGCCAGGAACGGAAGCAACACCCGTGATGCCCCGGCATTTGTTCGGGGCCACGACTTTGCTTCGTCGAGACGGCACAAGGATACCGCCAGGAACGGAAGCAACACCCGTGACGCCCCGGCATCGAGATCCGACCCGCCGGCGATGCACTGGGAGAGTCGTAAACATCACAACTTACAAGTTCGGCTAACCCGCCCAACGGTAGCGAATAGCCGGTGTCGTGTACTCCGTAGTCTGTCCGTTGCCACGAGCCGGGGTGAGACACTGACGCTGCAGTCTACTTCTGCATGTCGCTCCTGCGAACTGCAGTCCGGACCTGCGATGTACGAGGAAGTCGCATATACGTCCAGATCCAACCATGACAAACCATCCTCGTCGCCGTGGAGGCAATGTGACGCCGGGCCCGCGGTCCGTCAAGCGGAACATGACAGAATGTGTCATGGGCCGGCCGATAGCTCAGGGGCAAGTCGGGGACCAAAACCTGTCGCCGTACTGTCAAACCTTGGTAGTTCAGCCATGTACGCCGATCTGGCCATGGTCCGACGGCATGCATCTTCTAGTTCCGCCGATACCTCCAGCTACCGGCAGGAGTCGCGCAACTTTAGGTTGCAGACCAGGCGACGTGTGCGCCGCCAGTCGTGCCTGACCTGGTAGTCATCAAAAAGGCAGCCTCACTCCTCATTGCCAGATTCCGCGAGACCAAAGCACGCGTGCTGCGAGCACGAATTCACAACCCATGATCCCGGGAGTGCCGTGAATTATCCGCGCATTGGCTGCAAGGTGAGGCCGTTGCCCGGACATGTGTATATCTTGGCTGCTCCGGCGGAATTGCGAGGCTGGGCAGCAGAGTGCAAGCGTGCAGTGGGCTGTCGGTGACTCGGAGCTTCGCATATGATGGTGATCACATGAAGGATTTCATAAGTACCGCTCGCCCCTCGCGCAGGACCCCGCAACGACAAGACTTTGGCACTGTGACCAAGGCTTGCGAGGCCAGCGTCACATATGTCTCTGCGTCAGCGGCACCAAGCCGGGAGTTAGTCGATGCGATGAAATCATGAGGGACGAAAAGCGACCAGATCCGTTTCGGGAGCTCGATAACCTCCCGCCCATTTCTGCAATATAAAAAGCCCGAGATGTTCTCGCTGCTCTGCTCTCGGAATCTTTTCCCCCCCGGGATCAAGCACTCGGGCCTCGCATCTTCTAGGACTCTCACTTCTTCAGTCAGACGTTTTCTGCTCAACTCTTAGCACTTGAGCACTTTCTTCTCGTTCGCCTTCATAATGAAGTTCACCGCTGCCATTCTTGCTCTTGCTGCCACCGCAGTTGCGGTTCCCACCGGCCACTACGGCGAGCCAGGCGGCCACGGCCAGGGCCAGGGCCATGGCGGCGTTTGCAACAACAACGACCGGTCGAACAAGGTCTGCTGCTCCGGCATCATTGCCGGTGTTCTCTGCAACATTGATATCGTGGGAGGAAACTGCAACGGCGGCAGCTACTGCTGCAAGTCCGCGCCCCAGGTAAGACATTCGAAACGCTCGTCTTTTTTTTTCGTCTGGATGGCATTGCTGATTTGTGAAACCCAGGGTGGACTCATCAACATTGGCCTTGACTGCCTCAAGCTTCAATGATGGATCACAAGCCCCCATTCATGAGAATGTGCTCGAGCTCGTCTTCGTCACCTCTCGTGCAATGACGTGACCGAGGAGAAAAAGAGGGGGAAAAGAAGGGGAGGGGGGAAGCCAGAACATTCCTTAATTTTGATCTTGATGCAAACTACTGGTTGACGGAAGTTGCGAGTGCAAAGTGAGCCGAGGACACATTTCATGGCCGATACATGTCGCACGGGATGGCGGACCGTCGACCTCGAGGCTTGGCATCCATAGTCTTCAGGTTTCCATAGACACATTACCGACTTGGCTGCCGTCCAACGAGGGTAAATGTAATACAAGCTCTATCGGCCTGGACGGCGTTCCAAGATGTGTGCATGTGCCGCGGGACACGCAGGGTCGAACCGTAATACAAATATTAGGCAGAGGAGACGAATTGGAAGACGGGCCTCCTTTGGGGTAGCTTGTTCAGCACAAACCCTCAGCCCTTCGGGGGTCGCAGGTCTAGGATCGATTCATAGGTCCGGGTGTTGGTTTATTTTTTTTTTTTTTTTCCTTGAAAAAATCGTGCCGGTAACGGACGTCACAAGGCTCAAGGGTACCGAGAAGCCCAGCACCAAAGCCCGTTGATTGCACTGGCCACAACCGGCTCGGCCCCAAATCTCCAATACTAAGTGTGTCCGGCGGGGGTCGAGTTGGCGAGGGTGCGCGCTTCAAACACGGTGACGCAGGACGTGTCTGACGACTGGGGGCGTCGAGGAGATGCTTGGCCACGCCGCAGCCGGTTATGCCGGAGCCGAGATGACGGCGTAGTCTGTCGTGGAGGGCAGAGTCGGGGACTGCACTTGGGCGAGAGCGACGGGTGAGGTGGCCTTTGCCAATACGAGACGGTTGGCCCGTCCCTGGGCAGTTGGGGGTCTTTGTGCGTCTGAGCAGCGAGCTCGGCTATGGTGCTGGCATCGAGCTGGGCTGCCGTTGTGGTTGTTGCTGTTTGGGTCGAGAGTTGGGGTGAAGCGTGTGACTGAGACAAGTCTGGGTGGAAGTGTTTGACGAGAGCCGAGTTGTCGTGACTCGTGACTCGCACCTCCAATGACCATCACCGTCGACCGGCAGGGCACGTACCGAGGCACCGGGGCAGCATGGCCTGGTAGCATCCTTCGTATAATAAATACCAGTGGGTAATCAAGCCAAGCATGTCGTACGTTGCAATCTACCCGCAACCGTCAACAACAACGTTTCGTCGTTGATCGCAGCGCACAAGACGGCAAGCATCACGTCTCAAAGTAAGCGGATTGAAAAGGAGAAACTACGTCTACCCGCGGGCTCCAACCAGACCCCGAGACGCACTTGCGAGTCCCAGCTCGTACCATTATTATTATTAAATCATTATCATCTCAGTGGCCATCCCAAAAATCAACCACCAGCATACTACCTCGGCCAGGTTCATGTCCGCTTATTACAATGTCCTCTGGCATCTCGTGTCTGATCCGAAACGCCCCGTACGTTGCCCAACAAATCCAAGCCAAGCGCCGGCAACACAAAAATCACACTCCCTCATTACCTGGGCCTTGTATTCCGGCCCCCAACCTGTGCCCGTTGGCCTCGTGCGTAACGTTGCTGTCATCAACATCATCGCCGTCATCACCTTCATCATCGTACCGTCACAAAGCATGTATTCTCGGCGTTGCTTCGACGAGACATGCCCAGCAACGCCGCCGACAGCCAGAATTCTCAGAAACCCCCCGAGGTGACGGAGCAACGCAACCGCACAGCTACATCCGCCGCAGGCGAGTCTAACACGGCATCGCCTCGCAGGCAGGCAGCATCTCCACGCGGTCAACCCCCTTCCGGGCAAAGGCCACGGCCAAAAAAGACGCTTCCCCGGCGTCAGTCTCTGCGAGCCGTGCCCGCGGCCCTGCAGACGCGGTCCGAGGCCTCGACGAGAGGGCCGGCAAGGCAGTCGATGAGTCTGAACCGCCTGTCGCATTCGCAACCACGTCGCGCCGCGGTGACCCGACCACGGCAAGGCTCGTCTTCTTCCTGCTTTCTTCCTGGACTGGCTTCGGGCGCGCCCTCGTACCCGGCGGCAGGAAGAGCATCTTGTGAACGCATGCCACCATCTCCGCTGCCAGCGCCGTCCAGGCCGCCATGGAACTGATCATCAAGTCCCAAACGTCCGCTCCGGGCTGGGCCCGGCCCCCCTCCCGCTCGACCCGACAGATTTCCCGCTTCATGGCCTGTGTGCGTTGGACGGCGTTGGCGCACTCCCTGCCGAGACACTTCCAATGCTGCCGAACGTGACGACATGTCGGTGCGCGTCTGCACCCGGCGTCTGCGTCTCGAGGACCATGCGACAACTGGCCGCTCAAGGTCGGCAGTATGCGCAACGTGAGACTGGCCGAGGCCTGCAGGCACACGACGGTTTTCTCAAGCAGCCCGTCCGAGTCGCACTCTGACACGTCGATGTTGAACCGTCCCGGCAGTGCTCCAGGTCCAAGACGGGGCGGCTCACGGTCGGACGGTGCACTCGCTGTCAAGTCGCGGTGACACTTGCGCATCGTCGCTTCGCATGGGTGTCGCGACGCAGCAGGCTCGTCCGCGTCCGCGTCCGCGTCGTCGGCACGCGAGCCATCCCGTAGATGCAGGCAGGCGGTGCTGTTTTCGCAGCCAGGGTCTGCCGGCCACTCCGTCGCCATGGATTGAAGGGCCGAGAGGAGCTCCATGACGCAGTTGTAGATCAGCATCAACAGCGTTCGAATGTGCCGTGCGCTCCCCTTGTCGGCCGGCGCGTCCGCGCCATCCACGGGCAAGGTGCACTTGGAATGGTACGCTCCCGTGAGCCCCTGGCAAGCTCTGCAGACGATGGAGGCCTGGGGCGAACAACGCTCGCTTTCCAAGGCTGCGGCTGCCGCCGCGCCGTGCTCCTGTATCTCCAGGTCCAGCACCTCGATGTGGCAGCTGGTACCGTGGATGGCAATCTGGAGACTGGGCCGTCTCTCCAATTCATCGCAAATCAAGGACACCACCTGCTGCATCACGGGTTGAGCTTGGAGAATGGCGTACAGCATCCCCTTGACGACTGCGATGACGGGACTGAGCACCCGGCGTCGCTTGGGCGTCACAGACAGGCGTTGGACGTAGGCGCGTCGCTGGAGAGCCGGGTCGGCCGACGTAGTACTGCGGCTCCTGAGCTCGGTTCCGGCTCTGCGCGTCGTAGGCCCGCCGTGATGTTGACATGCTCGCGCTTCGTCTGGTCGACTCACGTCGTACGCGGCTCTTGGTGCGAGGTCTGCGCATGGGTTCCAACCACTCGTTTTTCTCCCGACGCCTTGTTCAACCATGACGTTTGTCCTCGTCCTCCCGACGCCTTTACAGGGCTGTGACTGGGCGCGGCATTGCAACTTGAAGGGCAGCGGGGGGAAGCTCGATCCCATGCCATGGCACCGGACGCCGGAAGTTCCCGACCCCGAAACTTTTACTGGAAACCGACCACTTGTCACTCGTTTCCGGCTTGGGTGGCGAGTCTCGTCACCAGCGGTGATGAGGTGGTTGGTGACGTCTGGCTCCGCGCGGTTGCTCATGGCCTCATGTTGTAGAATTGTCTTTATGCGCGCCGTCACAGCAACTTCTGTTGCGTAACTGGCGGGGGGGCGGCAACCTGGCTCGGGCGAGGTGGCAGCACGGGCATATACGAGCTCCTTTGATGGAAAGACTAGTGGGTTGCCCTTGATTTTGAGCACCCGCAAGGAAGCCATGTCGGCCAGGGACAATGGCAACTCCCGGATCTGGTTCCTGGAGACGGATAGGACCTGCAGTGACGACAACTTGGCAACTTCGCGAGGCAGCACGCGCAGCTGGTTCTGGCCAAGGTCAAGAATCTCAAGGCGCGTCAAGTGGCAGAGCTGCTGCGAAGTTAGCGACCGGGTGCAGGAGCAGCGGCGGCGTGATGCTCAGCGGGTTGGTTTGGGTGTGGCTTACGGACAAGGGGAACTCCCTGATCTGGTTTGCTCTCATACTCAGATACCGGAGTGAGGTACATTCCGAGAAGCGCACCGGCAGAGATGTAAGCTGGTTGTGTGACAAGGCCAACCTGTCCGTGCAGCAGCGTCGTCGTCGTCGTTGTTGTCAGCAGTCATGCTTCCCACGCTCATGGTGTTTGATCTTTGCGCCAACGAACCTTTCTAGCTTGTCTTTGAGGACGTCCACACACTCTTCCGGCAGCTCGCGGATGGCACTGCGGCTCAGGTCCACGGTGACGCCGGGATGCAGACCGACAGCTGCGCGGTCAAGTTGCTCAGCCAACGCTTCGCTCAGGAGAGCATCCCGCATTGCTTTGCGAGCAACGGCAAGGACTTGGAGCGCAGGTAAGAAGGGGCCAGAGGACGAGTCCGACGACAAGGACGCTTCCGGGCCGGCGGGAGAGAGCCGCGGCTCCAGGCAATGGTTGAACATGACGGCCCTCAAGTTCGCAACGGCGCAGTGAGTCTCGGCCAAGTTTTTGGGTAAACTTTGGGATTTTTCTTCCTCCTGGCTTTGATCTGACTGAATCATGCTGGCCACACCCCCAGGTTGGCTCGCTGTTTCGTACGGAAATACAGTCAGTCAGTCGGATTTCAAGACTTGATTCTAGGCCGGGGGACCAAGGGCTGCATGAGAGAGCTCCCGTGCACTTGTTGAAGGCTGACTTGCAGGCGGTTGCATAATCTTATCGCTTTGTTGTCGCCACGCCGCTGCGTCTGTCTGGCCGATGAAGACGATGTTTACGCACTCAAACCCGTCGGCACCGGCCACATGCTGTTCTTGTCAGAATTCAGAGACAAGGCGGCGCCACACGGCGAAATTCATGTTGGCCTTGAATACGTACACAAAAACAGCCTTGACGGAAGAGAAACAGCCATGTTTGTGTCGGGCCGGTGAATTGCACGTGGTGAGAGTGTCGGGGTGGCATGCCGGACATTCCAGCGACTCGGCGGTCTCTGGTTAGGACGCATTTCGAGTCTGGTGCGTAATTTTAAAACGCAGACAGCAACTCAACGCTCAATGGATTGTTTTGATTTATTCTGCAGTCGTTGGTGACGCAAAGACTGCTTCCTCCTTACTCACCACCATGTCTCCTCGTCTCCACGGCACGGGCAAACAAGCCACGCCACACCGCAACGCTACCGTCATTGAGGGACGCCGCGATGCGTCCCGTCAACGACTCGGACTGGACTGGGAAAGATGCCCGCGCCAGCGTCAAGGGGAACATATTGAATCGAAAAGCTCTTGGTCGACCTTGTCACGTCCAGTTGGCGTGGCCCCAAGGCGTAGAGGGAAGAAGTTGACATCATCATCATCAACAGTGCAGAGTCTGGTGTGGCAACAAGGCGCTCTCTCACCAAGAATGGGCAGCATTCCCAAGACGTTAACGTCAATTGCTCAGTGCGCTCATCGAGCACCCCAATGCCCCACTAGGACCCACTTTTTATGCGGCAAGCCCTGCTGCTATGCGCCACAGTACATTCTTAGTACAAAGGTATAGCAGCTTTACTTAACTGCAAAAATTGTTATTAAATAATACTATAGCTCTATAAATTTTTTAATAGGCAGCAGCTTTTTCCTTTAATAATATTATAATGCCTAATAAAGGCTCTTACAACCCCTTAAATCTGCCCTTAAATTTGCTGCTCTTGCTAAGCTATAGCAGCTTTAATAACCTCTATAATGCTATATAAAAATTTAGCTAGCAAAATAAATATACCTTTAGTAAGAGCTCTATAAAGCTAAAGACTCTAATAAATAGCATTTAATAATCATAAGTAGGCTAGCTTAATTATAATTATAGTAGCTATTAAAGAGAGCCTTAAGGCGCTAAAATTTAAAATATAAGCTCCTAAAAAACTAGCTGTAGTTACTAGCTTAAAGTAACCTCTACTAATTATTCTAGTTATTAAGTATAGCATTATAAGGACCAGAGATTTTATAATTATAATAAATCTAGTAATACCTTTATATATATATAATTTATTAAAGATTTATAGAATAATAAAAGCAGTAAATTTTAAGCCTTTCTAATTATACAAGCCTTTAACCTTAAGGTATTAGTATAATAATTTGCAATAAAGATAAAGAACATCTGTTATAGTCTGAGCTATGCTCAACCTTAATAGATGCGCAGCAATAGATGCACTGCACTGCAATGCGCGATAGAGGGACAAGCCCGTGCAGGACCTATATAGTGCCAGATTAAGCAAGCTAGGGCAGCTTGTTTAATACGTACTCTTTTAGCTCAACGGCCAAGAGGGCTTCAGCATTGCTGGGATGACTGCAGCTGGCACCTGCTATAGCCTAATAGGGCTGGTCTATTACATTTAAACAAGCTTTCTAGGGTTGCAGGTTTAAGCCGCACAAAAAGAGAGAGTGCGAGGGATACTCAACTTGGGCTCACAAGGGCCACCGCCACCCTTAGGGGGTGCGAGGTATAGGAGGCACAGAAGGGGGCTATGTTATAGTCTGAGCTATGCTCGACCTTAATAGATGCGCAGCAATAAATGCACTGCACTGCAATGCGCGATAGAGGGACAAGCCTGTGCAGGACCTATATAGTGCTAGATTAAGCAAGCTAGGGCAGCTTGTTTAATACGTACTCTTTTGGCTTAACAGCTAAGAGGGCTCTAGCATCGCTGGGATAACTGCAGCTGGCACTCGCTATAGCCTAATAGGGCTGGTCTATTACAAGATCTTTATTTCTAACTAAAAGATATTTATAATTAGTATTAATAAGCTTATTATATTTATATTAAATACTCTAGATAGCTATAGAGCTATATAACTAGTACTTCTTCTTTTTATATTAAACTTAGAAAACCCTCTAATAGAAAGAAAAACTCTGCCTACTTTTGTTTTTGCTTTCTAGGCTAGCTCTAGCTCTATGCCGGCTGGAATCTGCCTGTCTTCTACGCGTGCGTAAGTATTGCTAGCTTTACTAGCTGTATTCTAGAGAGATATATAGTTCTTATAAATCTAGCCTGCCTCTAGCTCTATGCTAAGGCTATCTTGCTTCTGCTTATACACCTGCTCTATCTTCTAACTTCTAATTGCCTCTTCTCCCTAGGGACGCAGTCCGTCTTAGTGCAGTATGTTGCCTGTTGCTTTCTTAGGGGTAGGCCGGGCTAGCTCTATACTATTATATAACTGCTAGAGTAAATATCTAGTGTTTAGCTGTAACAGCTTATGTATTTAAATTTACCTTACTTTCGTCTTATGTGTAAATTACCTCTCGGCCTTGCAGCTAGTTACAGCCGGCGCAGCTGCTACGCTAAATCCGAGCTCCCGTTAGATATAAAGCCGGCTAATAAGCCTATTAAGTTATATTAAGTAGCTATATATCTTTCTAATAGTTTGTTAAGGTTCTTTAAGAAAGAGGCCTTTATTATAGATATCTCCTTAATAATAAAAATTATATTAAAAGCGCTATATAGACTTACTTTTATTGTATTAAAAAATAGAGAGTTTTTTTAGAGTTTATTAGTATAAACTATATATATAAAACTAACTACTAAGGTCTTTATTTATTAAATATTATTATAGTTACTAATTAAAAATTAATTATAAATATTGCATTTAGCTTTATAGAAACTAAAAGAGAAGAGAGCTATTACTAAATACTAGCTGTATTAAAAGAAATTTATATTAAGCTTTAAATCTCTACTTCTAAGGTTATTATAATAGACTTTAAAAAAGCACTAAAGAATACTCTTAAAGTTATTTAGCTTAAGATATAGCAGTAGATTTATATTTAGTATATTTTATTAAACATTAAAAACAACTTCTATAAGAAATAAATTAAAGCTACTAATACTAAATATAATAAGTTAAAAGCTAAAGCTTTTAATAATAACTTAATAAAAGCTTTCTTACTATTTTAAATACTAGTCTATATAAATATAATTAATAATTTTTAGTCTACCTAGATCTAGATAATTAATATATATAAATTACAGCAATTTATAATTCTCTACTATATAACAGAGACTTATCTTAAGGTTAAGTAATAATAAGCTTACTGCTTTATAAAGAGATATTAAAATTTTAGCAAGAAGGCAAACAGCTTTATAGAGGTCTCTTATAGAGCTATATTATTATTAAATACTCTAGATAGCTATAGAGCTATATAACTAGTACTTCTTCTTCTTATATTAGACCTAGAAAACTCTTTAATAGAAAGAAAAACTCTGCCTACTTTTGTTTTTGCTTTCTAAGCTAGCTCTAGCTCTATACTAGCTAGAATCTACTTATCTTCTGTATATATATAAGTATTACTAGCTTTACTAGCTGTATTCTAGAGGGATATATAGTTCTTATAAATCTAGCCTGCCTCTAGCTCTACGCTAAGGCTATCTTGCTTCTGCTTATATACCTACTTTATCTTCTAACTTCTAATTGCCTCTTCTCTCTAGGAATATAGTCTATCTTAGTATAGTATATTACTTATTGCTTTCTTAGAAGTAGGCTAAGCTAGCTTTATACTATTATATAACTACTAGTGTAAATATTTAGTATTTAGCTATAATAGCTTATATATTTAAATTTACCTTACTTTTATTTTATATATAAATTACCTCTTAGCTTTATAGCTAGTTATAGCTAGTATAGCTGCTATACTAAATCTAAGCTTTTATTAAATATAAAGCTAGCTAGACTTCTCTTAACTTTCTTCTCTTTTTTCTTTCTCTTTTAACCTCTTAACTTTAATATATACTAAATCTTATTAATATACTAGCTTTACTTACTATCTAGCTAAGCTTAAGCTAGTCTCTACTTAAATTCTAGCTAACTTCTTGCTAGAACTATTTTTATAGCTTTTACTGCTATTACTATTGCCTTTAAACTAAGTTAAAACTTATTATTTATATATATATACTTTATATCTACTTTATATTAAGCTTAACTCTAGGAAATTACTAATTATTATTAGTAGCTATTATTATATCTT
>NW_024467607.1:232191-234286 GCF_000804445.1 Metarhizium album ARSEF 1941
TATTATACTTTAACTATTATATTTATAATAATTATTATATCTTTATAAGTTACCTTAAAATCTTACTATCTCTAGCTTTAATCTAGCTATAATATAATATAATATCTAAGACTTATTTTATCTTTCTATGCCTCTAGAAGAAGCTAAAAGTAGTCTTTAATATAATACTATTATATATTATAGTAAGTAGTCTACTCTACCTCTAGCTTAATATTGCTAACTAGCTATCTTAGTTTACTTCTTAATTTTTTAAGAACCTTAAGGCCTTAGAGAAAGCTAATAATTAAAAGGGGAAGAAGTAGGCTTAGTCTAGCTTAATACTAGCTAGAGAATTAAATAATAGTATAAACTACTATAAGAAGATTCTAAGTTAGTTAGGTTAGAGAAAATTATAGTATTAATTACTACATTACTACTATAGCTATATTTATAGTAAAGTTAGTTTAAATTCTAAATAAGTATACTAGCTATATAGCTAAGATAGAGGCTTTACTTATAAGTATAAATAAGCGCGCCTACTTAGTAGAACTCTAGGAGGAGAAGTATAAAGAGAAGTCTACAGGCAGATTTAAAGCAGCTGTAAGTAGGTATAGCAATAACTCTAGTATATAGAAATAAGCCTATATAGGTTGTAAGTCTACTTAGTAGTAGAATTAAGAGGGGAGAGAGAATAAAGTAAGAGCAGCCTAGGCTTAAGCTATATTTAGCTGTAGTAGTAGCTGCTTATACTATAAGCTTAATATACTTTACTTTAATAAATTTAATAATTATTTAACTTTATTATTACTATAATAGTAAGCTAGTATTTAGCTAGTATTACTATAATTCTACCTCTAGCGTTTAGTTAGGCAGTTTTACTTTCTACTCTTTAGCTAGTTTAGCTGCTAATTAGTAGTAAGTTATTTAGCCTATATTAATAAACTACTAAGTTAGCTTTACTGCTAGCTTAAAGTAGGCTAAAGCCTATTTAACCTCTTTATTATTCTATAGCTAATTTAGTAGTTTTATACTTATATAAAGTAGGCATAATAGAATAATATAGTATATATCTTTCTTCTTAGTGCTATACTAATATAGAGGCAACTCTACGCTAAGTACCTGCTTATAGTAGAGAAACTTATTTAGCTCTATTTTATCTATTTATAGCTAAATTAGTATAGTATATTAAATACTCTAGATAGCTATAAAGCTATATAACTAGTATATCTTCTTCTTATATTAAGCTTAGAAAACTCTTTAGTAGAAAGAAAAACTCTGCCTACTTTTGTTTTTGCTCTCTAGAGCAGCTCTAGCTTTATACTAGCTAGAATCTGCCTGTCTTCTATGCGTATATAAATATTGCTAGCTTTACTAGCTGTATTCTAGAGGGGCTAATAACCTCTAAAAACTAAGCCTGCCTCTAGCTTTACGCTAAAGCTATACTACTTTTATTTATTCTCCTGCTATATTCTCTAGCCTTTAATTATTCTCTCTCTCTAGGGATATAATTTATCTCTATGCAGTATATTATTTATTGCTATCTTAAGGGTAGGCTAGTCTAGTTCTAGGCTGTTATATAACTACTAGTGTAAATATTTAGTATTTAGTTATAATAGCTTATATAGTTAGATTTACTTTACTTCTATTTTATATATAAATTACCTCTTAGCTTTACAGCTAGCTATAGCTTAACTCTAGCTTTACGCTAGAGCTATTCTGCACCTACTTAATTCTCTATTCTGTCTGTTAGTTCTTGCCTACTTAATTCTTTATTCTATCTATTAGTTTCTAATTATCTCTACTCTCTAGGGATATAAACTATCTTAGTATAGTATAATGTTTATTGCTCTCTTAGAGGTAGGCTAGCCTAGTTCTATACTATTATATATATCTAGTGTTTAGCTGTAATAGCTTGTGTATTTAGATTTACTTTATATTTGTCTTATATATAAATTACCTCTTAGCCTTACAGCTAGCTACAGTTAGTATAGCTGCTATACTAAATTTAAGCTTCTATTAAATATAAAGCTAGCTAGACTCTCTCTAACTTCCTTCTCTTTTTTCTTCCTCTTTTAACCTCTTGCTCTTAATATATACTAAATCTTACTATATAAGC
>NW_024467607.1:234308-244728 GCF_000804445.1 Metarhizium album ARSEF 1941
TATATATAGCTTAGTTCTACTTATAAAGTTATATATATTTTATATATTACTTAGATCTTAGCTACTGCTACTACTACTAGCTTAAGGCTAAATAAGCTCTAGGCTTATTTATGCTAGGAAATTATTAAGTTAAAGATAGTATTATACTTTAACTATTATATCTATAATAATTATTATATTTCTATAAGTAGTCTTAATATTAAACTTTCTCTAGCTTTAATTTAGCTATAGTGCAATATAATATTTAAGACTTATTTTATTTTTCCCTGCCTTTAAAAGAAGCTAGAGGTAGTTACTAAGATAATACTATTTTATATTATAGTAAGTAATCTACTTTATCTCTAGCTTAATATTACTAATTAGCTGTCTTAGTTTACTTCTTAATTTTTTAAGAATCTTAAAGCCTTAAAGAAAGCTAATAATTAAAAGAGAAAGAGTTAAGCTTAAGCTAGCTTAGCGCTAGCTAGAGGTTTTAATAATAGTATAAATTATTATAAGGAGATTTTAAAGCAGCTAGAAGAGATTACTATATTAATAGCTGCTATAGCTAAGTCTAAAGTAAAGGCTGTCTAGATTTTAAAATAATATAAAAGCTATTTATTAGTTATAAAGGTTGCACTCTAGACTATAAGTACTTATACTATTATAATAAAGCAGAAGAGCCTTACAGCTAGACTTAGCGTAAAGAAGCGCTAGAGAGGTTATAACTCTTCTTAAGATAAAGAAGGGAAAATTTAAGAGGGGAAAAGTAGGTAAGTAGGTAGAGAGCAGCCTAAAATTAAGCTGCCTCTAGTAGTATTACTAGCTGTAATACTATAGGCTTAGTATTTCTTATTTTTTGTTTTTTCTATAGTAATAAACTTAATAACTTTTAGCTTCTTTATTATTATACTTATAGATTAGTATTCTACTAGTATTACTATAATTCTACTTTAAGCATTTAGTTAAGTAGTTATACTTTCTACTCTTTAGCTAGTTTTACTACTAATTAGTAATAAGTTATTTAGCTTATATTAATAAACTACTAAGTTAGCTTTACAGCTAGCTTAAAGTAGGCTAAAGCTTATTTAACTTCTTTATTATTCTATAGCTAATTTAGTAGCTTTATATTTATATAAAGTAGGCATAATAAAATAATATAGTATATATTTTCTTTCTTAGTTCTATATCTATATAGAGGCAACTTTATACTTAGTATATACCTATAGTAGAGAAACTTATTTAGCTCTATTTTACCTATTTATAGCTAGATTAGTATAGTAGTTTTATACTTATATAGGCTTTTATATAGCTAGGTTGTTTATTTTAGTGTGCTTAGTAGAGGTATATTCTTAGTTGCCTTCTAGCTGCACTATTAGCAGGCTAGCTTAGTATTTTAGTACTAGTTATTTTATTGCTATTACTATTCTTACTATATTATAGCCTTAGCAGCTCTAGCTAAGCTCTAGGCTTATATTTACTATTAGTCTTTCTTATTTAGTTTCTACTAAAGCTCTTTCTTTTTCTTTAAAACTCTTACTACTATACTATAGGTAGTCTAGATTTAACTTACTATATTTATCTCTTTTAATTAATCTTTAAATTTATACTTTAAGTAGTTAAAATAAAGGTTTAGTAGAGAGACTACTGCCTCTACCTCTAGGTATAGAATTAGTATAGCTTTATATGCCTTAATAATAGCTTAAAAGCACTATAATTACTTTACTATAAGTTGTTTAGTAACTCCTCTAGGCTTGCCTTAAACTTAAGTAGGTATATAAAATATATCTATACTATAAGTAATAATACTCTAGACTACTACTATATAAAGAGTCTATCTACTAAAGTATATACTGCTCTAAGCTAAGGCTAAGAGTATAGTAAGAGCAAGCTATTATATAGCTAATTTCTTCTTTATTTAAGCTTTATAATAGTTCTACTTGAGCTTTCTATTAATTTAAATGCTTAGAAACTTATAGCTCTTTTTTAGTGCAATCTTATTAGCGCCTAGCTATATCTAGGTTTAGTATAGCTCTCTAGCCTAGCTAAAGTATAGTAGCTTGCTTTTTGCTAAGTTAAATTTAACCTCTACTTCTCTTACTTAAGCTATATATATATTTTAAGCGCTCTTAAGCTGCCTTTAAGTCTACTTTATATTTCTTCTAAATACTAAAATATTTATATTATTAGTAAAGCCTACTACTATAGTTATATTAGCTGCCTAAAGCTAGATATATAGTAGTATAGTATATAGAAGAAAGAGAATAGGCAATAAAGGTAAGCTTTATAGTACTTTAGCTAGAATTTAGTATACTCTTAATATTTATCTATTAAAGTAGAGCTAGCTTATTCTTAAGTTAATAATAGCTTAAATATAAGCTATAAGCTATTTTAGTACTTCTACCTTAAGCAATATAGTAAGCAGCTTTAAGTAGCTAACTATATTAAATACTCTACTAATATCTAGCTATAGTAGTAAGGCAATACTATACTAGCTCTAGGCTATCTTTACTACTTTAGTAACTACTCTTAGTATAACCTCTATTAACTTATTAGCTTTATTGCTTATTTATATATTTAGTAGTATGCTTTCTGCCTTAGTAATAGCTATAATTTAGGCTGCTATTATAGCCTTTAATACTTTACTTATAACATTAAGCAGCAATATAAAGCACTACCCCCTAGCCTGCCTTAAGTCTATAAGTATTTTCCTAGGCTTATAGAGAATAATTACTCTAGTAGTTTAGAACTAAGGTAGAAAATAAGTATATTTAGCTACTTTAGTTAGTAGGTAGGTAAGAATATCTATAAGAGAGGCCTTATAGGCTTTTAGAAGGCTAGCTAGCATTTTATTGTCTCTAGAGGCTTTCTAGCTTGCTATCTTTATAAGAGCTTTATATATATTAGCATCTATAAACTATTAGTCTATTAGTATAAGCATACTATTAAGCTAGCAAAAGGCTAGGTCTACTATACTGCTAATATTAGTAGTTAGCTCTAGGAAGAATCTTATAGTAAGAATATCTGCCTTCTCCTCTAGGCGTATTGTCAGCCAGAAAATAGGGGTGCATACGCTGTATGCAATTGCGCAGTAATATATAAGGTCAATTTGCGTCTCCAATTGCTGGAGCGCGTTCTACTTTCTTTTGCGTGGTGCAGTTGACCTCTTGCGATTTTCCGCCAACAGTTATAAGCCCGGTCGCTGCAGGCCCTGTGCCGCTGCCACAGTCGCATGTTCGAACCCTATTACATTTACAATTTTACAAGGGTCCCAGTATAACAACAACTATAACTACAACTATTACTATTAACTATTATAGGCGACAACAAATATTCCTACCTAATAACAGTACAGCAAAGCTCTAGCGCACTTATACAGCTTACAGCGCTGAGAGGGCTGAAAGCTGGGGGGGTGTGTCAGCCAGAAAATAGGGGTGCATACGCTGTGTGCAATTGCGCAGTAATATATAAGGTTAATTTGCGTCTCTAATTGCTGGAGCGCGTTCCACTTTTGCGTAGTGCAGTTAACCTTGCGATTTTCCGCTAATACGTATAGCTAGGTTAGCTGTATTAAGTTCTCTATTATAAAGTAGAGCTAGAAGCTATATAAGTTTAAGTAGAATATAGCTATATAAGTAGGCTTATCTTTCTAGCTACTATATCTTATTATTTCTTATATTTATATAGTAGAGAGTTTTATACTAAGTGCTTTTATATTTCTTAGTAGTAATCTAGCTTTATACTAAGTTAGCCTTTAAGTAGTATTTCTAGTTAGCTATTATTTATTTATAGCGCTATGCTTATTTTACTCTTCTTATATTTAATACTACTTCTATTATATACTAGCTCTACTACTATTTCTAGTAAGAAGGCCTTAGCGCTCTCTTTAGTACAGTATTATCTACTATCTCCTAGAGTTATTATACTATCTAGTCTATATATTTATTAATATTAGCCTAAGTATAAAGTAGCTATATTACTGCCTTACCTTAAAACTATACTTTAGCCTCTACCTTAGCTAATTTCTTATTAAGCTTCTTTTATAAGTACTTTATAAGCACTAAAAGCTTATTATCTGCCTTTATATTAACCTAGATTAGCTGTAAAATATAGTTAGATCTAGCTAGATTTATAGCTTCTTGGTATATAACTTTAAGGCTTTATAAAGCTTAAGCTAAGTTAATAGTACTATCTTTATCTTTATATTTTTGCCTTATAAGTTCTTCTTTTAGTATTACTAAGCTAAGCTACTATTAAGCTGCTATTACTAATAGTTCTTTATAGCTCTAGCTAGTTCTCTCTAGCTTATTTTAAAGTAAGTACTTAAGGTTAAAGTCTCTAATTAATATATACTTATTTTAAGCCTCTCTAGCCTTTATATTATATAGAGATATATTCTACCTCTTGCTTTTATAGAGCTCTAAGTATAGCAATATAACTTTAATTCTCTTAATTCTTATATTAGCTTAGTCTTTACTACTATTCTTAACTAACTATAAGCTAGGCCTATACTAAGTATAGATATATACTATATTTCTACCTTAGTAATATATTAGTCTATAGCTACTAAGCTCTAAGCTAAGAGGCTAGCCTTATTTTATCTATTTCTATTTCTATATTACTATTAAGTTAATATTAAGCTAGTAGTAAAGCGCTATATAAATAAAGTTATTCTTTCTATTAATATTTTAGTATAGTATCTTAAGTATTTTAGAAGAGTAAAATAATATTAATTCTTAGTATTATAGTATCTCTTAGCAATAAAAGGCAGCTTATATATAGTAGAATACTAGCTAGTTATTAAGCTAGAGGTATTACATTCTTAGTTTTATTTCTACTCTTTAGTAGATAGCCTCTCTTCTAGGCAGGCTATTCTCTGCCTAACTCTAAGTTAAAGTTAATTATAATCTACTAGTAGTAGTAGTCTAGGTATTAGTAGTCTTTAAACCTTATTAAGTATTCTAAGTATCTCTCTTTAGCCTTATTTTAGTGCTTCTTTAGAATAGAGTAGGCTTAATTCTAAGCTAAGTGCGCTCTATTATATAGAGCATACTTTTTCCTAATATTACTTATAATTATAAAATATAATTATTCTCTATCTATATAGTGCCCGCCTAGCTATATACTAGCTATACCTTAGCGTTACTTTATAATATTTAGCTATATACTTAATGCTATAGTAGTTAAAGTACTACCTTAAGTAGAGAGCTTTATTATATAGTTTAGTATTAAATATCTTAGCTTAAAAGACTAAGCCTTTTTAGTATAACTTATTAGTATCTTCTAGTTCTTTTATACTTAGTATTAAGAGCGCTCTTATAGTAGAATTACTTTAAGGCTGCTATAAAGTAGCTTATATACCTCTTACTTTATTTATCTTTACTATCCCTTTAGCCTTTTAACCTTTATATACTTAGTAGAGAACTCTTTAATAATTACGCTAAGTACTTATTAGTATATAGTTATATCTAAGCTAAAAGCAGCTTAAATCTATCTAGTTTTTTCTTAATATTATTTTGCCTTACCTTAAAAGGTTACTATAGTATTACTACTTAGTAAGCACTTTATAGTAATAGTAGTATTACAGCTAATAGCCTAGTTTACAGCTAATACTATATTAGTAGTAGCCTGCTCTTTATATACTTCTATAATAGTATTTCTCTTTATAAGCACTTTATAATATTATTATATTAAGATAGAGAGAGAGGGGGAGCTAGAGCTTAAGCTAGATATACTCTAGCTATAATACTTGCTTATAATTACAGTCTTTTAGCTGTATTTATAGCTTTCTTTACTACTATTATTATAGCTTTCTATAGCTATTCTTAAGTTATAAAGGTATTATTGCAGTTAATTATAGCTTTAGTTATAGCTTAGTATACCTCTGCCTTAGTATATACCTAGAGTATTACTTAGGCTCTCTTAAGAGTATTACTCTTTAGAATATAGCTTATAAGTTTATTATATACTTCTTTTTAAGTATTATTAAGTTAGTCTTAAGTTATAAGCAGCTTATTACTACTTAGTTCTTATTTATTAAACTATTCTCTTTCTATATTTAAGTAGTAGTAACTCTAAGAAGCTCTTTATTGCTACTATTAATAACTATTAGTATCTCCTCTGCTGCCTTGCCTTTAGTGCAGCTGCTATATAGCATTATAAGTAGAGGTAATTAAGTGCAAGAAAGAAGGTTCTTATATTAGTTTGTATTTTAGAGGCAGTCTTAAGCTAGCATAGTAGTGCTATAAACTAAAGGCTGAAAAGTTTTTTTCTAAATTAGTATAGTAGTTTTATACTTATATAGGCTTTTATATAGCTAAGTTGTTTATTTTAGTGTATTTAGTAGAGGTATATTCTTTATTGCCTCTTAACTACACTATTAGCAAGCTAGCTTTATATTTTAGTGCTAGTTATTTTATTACTATTGCTATTCTTACTATATTATAGCTTTAGCAGCTCTAGCTAAGCTCTAGGCTTATATTTACTACTAGTCTTTTTTATTTAGTTTCTGCTAAAGCTTCTTCTTTTTCTTAAGAACTCTTACTACTATACTATAGGCAGTTTAAATTTAACTTACTATATTTATCTTCTTTAATTAATCTTTAAACTTATATTTTAAGTAGTTAAAATAAAGGTTTAGTAGAGAGACTACTACTTCTATCTTTAAGTATAAAATTAATATAGCTTTATATACTTTAATAATAGCTTAAAGATACTATAATTACTTTACTATAAGTTATTTAGTAACTTCAACCTCTTTAAGCTTACCTTAGACTTAAGTAAGTATATAAAATATATCTATACTATAGGTAATAACGCTTTAAACTACTGCTATATAAAGAGCTCTTCTGCTAAAGTATATACTACTTTAAGCTAAGGCTAAGAGTATAGTAAGAGTAAGCTACTATATAGCTAATTTCTTCTTTATTTAAGCTTTATAATAGTTCTACTTTAGCTTTCTATGAATTTAAATACTTAAGAATATATAGCTCTTCTTTAGTGTAATTTTATTAGCGCTTAGCTACATTTAAGTTTAGTATAGCTCTCTAGCTTAGCTAAAGTATAGCAGCTTGCTCTTTACTAAGTTAAATTTAACTTCTACTTCTCTTGCTTAAACTATATATATATTTTAAGCGCTCTTAAGCTGCCTTTAAGTCTACTTTATATTTCTTCTAAATACTAAAATATTTATATTATTAGTAAAGCTTACTACTATAGTTATATTAGCTGCTTAAAGCTAAGTATATAGTAGTATAGTATATAGAAGAAAGAGAATAAGTAATAAAGGCAAGCTTTATAGTACTTTAGCTAGAATTTAGTATACTCTTAATATTTATTTATTAAAGTAGAGCTAGCTTATTTTTAAGTTAATAATAGCTTAAATATAAGCTATAAGCTATTTTAGCACTTCTACCTTAAGTAATATAGTAAGTAACTTTAAGTAGCTAACTATATTAAATGCTCTACTAATATCTAGCTATAAAAGTAAGGTAATATTATACTAGCTTTAAGCTATCTTTACTGCTTTAGTAACTACTCTTAGTATAACTTTTATTAACTTATTAGCTTTATTGCCTATCTATATATTTAGAAGTATACCTTCTGCCTTAGTAACAGCTGTAATTTAGGCTGCTATTATAGCCTTTAATACCTTACTTATAATATTAAGTAGTAATATAGAGCGCTACCTCCTAGCCTGCCATAAGTCTATAAGTATTTTCCTAGGCTTATAGAAAATAACTACTTTAGTAGTTTAAAACTAAGCTAGAAAATAAGTATATTTAGCTACTCTAGTTAGTAAGTAGGTAAGAATACTTATAAAGAGAGCTTTATAAGCTTTTAGAAAGCTAGCTAGTATTTTATTATCTCTAAGAGCTTTCTAGCTTGCTATCTTTATAAAGGCTTTATATATATTAATATTTATAAACTATTAGTTTATTAGTATAAGTATACTATTAAGCTAGTAAAAAGCTAGGTCTACTATATTACTAATATTAGTAGTTAGCTCTAGAAAGAATTTTATAGTAAAAATATCTACTTTCTCTTTTAAGTATACAGCTAAGTTAGCTGTATCAAGTTCTTTATTTTAAAGTAGAGCTAGAAGCTATATAAGTTTAAGTAGTATATAGCTATATAAATAGGCTTATCTTTCTAGCTGCTATATCTTATTATTTCTAATATTTATATAGTAGAGAGTTTTACGCTAAGTACTTTTATATTTCTTAGTAGTAATCTAGCTTTATGCTAAGTTAGCCTCTAGGCAGTATTTCTAGTTAGCTATTATTTATTTATAGCACTATACTTATTTTGCTCTCCTTATATTTAATACTGCCTTTATTACGCGCTAGCTTTACTACTATTTCTAGTAAGAAGGCCTTAGCGCTCTCTTTAGTATAGTATTATCTACTATCTCCTAAAGTTATTATACTATTTAGTCTATATATTTATTAACATTAGCCTAGGTGTAGAGTAGCTATATTGCTGCCTTGCCTTAAAACTATACTTTAGCCTCTACTTTAGCTAATTTCTTATTAAGCTTCTTCTATAAGTACTTTATAAGCGCTAGAGGCTTATTATCTGCCTTTATATTAACCTAGATTAGCTATAGAATATAGTTAGATCTAGCTAGATTTATAGCTTCTTAGTATATAACTCTAAGGCTTTATAAAGCTTAAGCTAAGTTAATAGTACTATCTTTATCTTTATATTTTTGCTTTATAAATTCTTCTTTTAGTGTTATTAAGCTAAGCTGCTACTAAGCTGCTATTACTAATAGTTCTTTATAGCTTTAGCTAGTTCTCTCTAGCTTATTCTAAAGTAGGTGCTTAAGGTTAAAGTCCCTAACTAATATATACTTATTCTAGGCCTCTTTAGCCTTTATATTATATAGAGGTATATTTTACCTCTTACTTTTATAGAGCTTTAAGTATAGCAATATAACTTTAATTCTCTTAATTCTTATATTAGCTTAGTCTTTACTACTATTCTTAACTAACTATAAGCTAGGCTTATGCTAAGTATAGATATATACTATATTTCTACCTTAGTAATATGCTAGTCTATAGCTATTAAGCTCTAGGCTAGAAGGCTAGCTTTATTTTATTTATTTCTATTTCTATATTGCTATTAAGTTAATATTAAGCTAGTAGTAAAGCGCTATATAAATAAAGTTGTTCTTTCTATTAATATTTTAGTATAGTATCTTAAGCATTCTAGAAGAGTAGAATAATATTAATTCTTAGCATTATAGTGTCTCTTAGCAATAAAAAGCAGCTTATATATAGTAGAATGCTAGCTAGTTATTAAGCTAAAGGTATTATATTCTTAGTTTTATTTCTACTCTCTAGTAGATAGCCTCTCTTCTAGGCAGGCTATTCTCTGCCTAACTCTAAGTTAGAGTTAATTATAATCTGCTAGTAGTAGTAGTCTAAGTATTAGTAGTCTGTAAACTTTATTAAGCGTTCTAAGTATTTCTTTTTAGCTTTATTTTAATGCTTCTTTAAAATAAAGTAGGCTTAATTCTAAGCTAAGTGCGCTCTATTATATAGAGCGCACTTTTCCCTAATATTACTTATAATTACAGAATATAATTATTCTCTATCTATATAGCATCTAGCTGCATACTAGCTGCACCTTAGCGTTGCCTTATAATATTTAGCTATATACTTAACGCTATAGTAGTTAAAGCACTGCCTTAGGTAGAGAGCCTTATTGTATAGTTTAGTGTTAAATATCTTAGCTTAGAAGACTAAGCCTTTTTAGTATAACTTATTAGCGTCTTCTAGTCCTTCTATACTTAGTATTAAGAGCGCTCTTATAGCAGAATTACTCTAAGGCTACTATAAAGTAGCCTATATAACTCTTACTTTATTTGTCTTTACTATCTCTTTAGCAAGGCTTTTAACCTTTATATACTTAGTGTAATAGACCAGCTCTATTAGGCTATAGCAGGTGCCAGCCGCAGTTATCCCAGCGATGCTGGAGCCCTCTTAGCCGTTGAGCTAAAAGAGTACGTATTAAACAAGCTGTCTACAGCTTGCTTAATCTAGCACTATATAGGTCCCTTGCACGGGCTTGTCCCCCTATCGCGCATTGCAGTGCAGTGCATCTATTGCTGCGCTTCTATTAGGGTCGAGCATAGCTCAGACCATGACATAGCCCCCTTCTGTGCCTTCTATACCTCGCACCCCCTAAGGGCAGGGTGGCGGCATCGCCCTTGTGAGCCTAGGTTGAGTATTCCTCGCACTTTTCGTGCGGCTCGAACCTGCGACCCTAGGAAGCTTGTTTAAATGTGATGGACCAGCCCTATTGAGCTTTAGCAGGTGCCAGCCGCAGTCATCCCAGCGATGCTGGAGCCCTCTTGGCCGTTGAGCCAAAAGAGTACGTATTGAACAAGCTGTCTACAGCTTGCTTAATCTGGCACTATATAGGTCCCTTGCAC
>NW_024467607.1:246724-247398 GCF_000804445.1 Metarhizium album ARSEF 1941
CTAGTATTAATTAAGGCAGATAAAACTCTTTAAGGTAAAAATACTTCTAAATATAAAGTAGAGAAAATTCTAGCAGTAAAGAATATACTTAAAAGAGGTAAAAAGCAAAATATATATATTAAGTAGAAGAAGTATATTTAATTAATATAAAAACTACTTAAGAGTTTTTAAGATACTATAGTACTTAATTAATTTAAAGCTAAGTAAAGAGATATATAAAAGTATAATAAGCTTAATTTATAAGTAATTAATTTCTAAATAGTAGTATAATATATAGAGCTAATTAATTAAAAAAAAATATAGAAGGAACTAAACTATAGTTATATTAGCACTAAGGCTAGCTAGTAAAAAAAAAAGAAATTAAAAATTATTATTAAAAAAAAAAAATAAAAGAGATAATATAACTATAAAGCTTAATATATACTTAACTTATACTTAACTTATACTTAATATAGTGCCTACTAAAATAAGCACTCTAGCTTACTAAGCAACTTTTATTATAACTTATTGCTAGTCAAATTAATAACTTAATTATTAAAAGAGAGAGAGAGTAAAGAGAGAATAGTATTCTAAGTACTATTACTTTTATAACTACTTTCTCTCTTACTATAGAGACAAGTTAAGCTCTTAGAGGTATAAAAGTAAATATATTAGCTATAGAGAGTTGCCTCTTT
>NW_024467608.1:0-4035 GCF_000804445.1 Metarhizium album ARSEF 1941
TACCTATACTATATATAAAGGGTCCCTTAATTGGCCGACAATAAAGGTAGTATTAAACATAAAAAAAGCAAAATAAGTATAGCGCTATAGATAAATAACAGCTAACTAGAAATACTACCTAGAGGCTAACTTAGCATAAAGCTAAATTACTACTAAGAAATATAGAAGTACTTAGCATAAAACTCTCTACTATATAAATATAAAAAACAATAAGATATAGTAGCTAGAAAGATAAGCCTACTTATATAGCTATATTCTACCTAAACTTATATAGCTTCTAGCTCTACTTTATAATAAAGAACTTAATACAGCTAACCTAGCTATATACCTAGAGGAGAAGGTAGATATTCTTACTATAAAATTCTTTCTAGAGCTAACTATTAATATTAGCAATATAGTAGACCTAGCCTTTTGCTAGCTTAATAGTATGCCTATACTAGTAGACTAATAGTTTACAAATGCTAATATATATAAAGCCTTTATAAAGATAGCAAGCTAGAAAGCTCCTAGAGATAATAAAATGCTAGCTAGCTTTCTAAAAGCTTATAAAGCCCTCCTTATAAATATTCTTACCTACTTACTAACTAGAGTAGCTAAATATACTTATTTTCTAGCTTAGTTCTAAACTACTAAAGTAATTATTCTCTATAAGCCTAGGAAAATACTTATAGACTTAAGGCAGGCTAGAGAGTAGCGCTTTATATTACTACTTAATATTATAAGTAAAGTATTAAAGACTATAATAGCAGCCTAAATTATAGCTATTGCTAAAGCAGAAGGCATACTACTAAATATATAAATAGGCAATAAAGCTAATAGGTTAATAGAAGTTATACTAAGAGTAATTACTAAAGCAGTAAAGACAGCTTAAAGCTAGTATAGTATTACCTTACTACTATAGCTAGATATTAGTAAAGTATTTAATATAGTTAGCTACTTAAAGCTGCTTACTATATTACTTAAGGCAGAAGTACTAAAATAGCTTATAGCTTATATTTAAGCTATTATTAACTTAAGAATAAGCTAGCTCTACTTTAATAGATAAATATTAAGAGTATACTAAATTCTAGCTAGAGTGCTATAGAGCTTGCCTTTATTGCCTATTCTCTTTCTTCTATATACTATACTACTATATACTTAGCTTTAGGCAGCTAATATAACTATAGTAGTAAGCTTTACTAATAATATAAATATTTTAGCATTTAGAAGAAATATAGAGTAGATCTAGAGGCAGCTTAAAAGCGCCTAGAATATATATATAGCCTAGGTAAGAGAAGTAGAGGTTAAATTTAACTTAGCAAAAAGCAAGCTACTATACTTTAGCTAGGCTAGAGAGCTGCACTAAACTTAGATATAGCTGGTGCTAATAAGATTGCACTAAAGAAGAGCTATAAGTTTCTAAGTATCTAGATTAATAAAAAGCTAAAGTAGAATTATTATAAAGCTTAAATAGAGAAGAAATTAGCTATATAATAGCTTGCTCTTACTACACTCTTAGCCTTAGCTTAAAGTAGTATATACTCTAGTAGATAAGCTCTTTATATAGCAGTAGTCTAGAGTATTATTACCTATAGTATAGGTATATTTTATATGCCTACCTAGGTCTAAGGCAAGCTTAGAGAGGTTGCTAAATAACTTATAGTAGAGTAATTATAGTGCTTTTAAGCTATTACTAAAGTATATAAAGCTATACTAATTCTATACCTAGAGGTAGAGGCAGTAGTCTCTCTACTAGACCTCTATTTTAACTACTTAAAGTGTAGGTTTAAAGATTAATTAAAGAAGATAGATATAGTAAGTTAGATCTAGACTACTTATAGCGTAATAGCAAGAGTCCTAAAGAAAAAGAAGAAGCTTAGCAGAAACTAAATAAGAAAGACTAGTAGTAAATATAGGCTTAGAGCTTAGCTAGAGCTACTAAAGCTATAATATAGTAAGAATAGTAATAGCAATAAAATAACTAGCACTAAAACACTAGGCTAGCCTGCTAATAGTATAGCTAGAAGGCAACTAAGAATATACTTCTACTAAGCACACTAAAATAAACAACCTAGCTATATAAGAGTCTATATAAGTATAAAACTGCTATATTAATCTAGCTATAAATAGGCAAGATAGAGCTAAATAAGTTTCTCTACTATAAGTATATACTAAGCATAGAGTTGCCTCTATATAGATATAGAACTAAGAAAGAAGATATATACTATATTATTTTATTATACTTACTTTATATAAATATAAAGCTACTAAATTAGCTACAGAATAATAAAAAGGTTAAATAGGCTCTAGCCTGCTCTAAGCTAGCTGTAAAGCTAACTTAGTAGTTTATTAATATAGGCTAAATAACTTATTACTAACTAGCAGTAAAACTAGCTAAAGAGTAAAAGGTATAACTACTTAACTAAACGCTTAAAGTAGAATTATAGTAATACTAGTAAAATGCTAGCTTATAAGCATAATAATAAAGAAGCTAAAAGTTATTAAGTTTATTACTATAGAAATAATAAAAAATAAGAAATACTAAGCCTATAGTATTATAGCTAGTAATACTACTAGAGGCAGCTTAATTTTAGGCTGCTCTCTACTTATCTACCTACTTTTCCCCCCCTCAATTTTCCCTCCTCTATCTTAAGAAGAGTTGCAACCCCCCTAGCGCCTCTTTGCGCTAAGTCTAGCTGTAAAGCTCTTCTACTTTATTATAATAGTATAAGCACTTATAGTTTAGAGCGCAACCTTTATAACTAATAAATAGCTTTTATATTATTTCAAAATTTAAATAGCCTCTACCTTAAACTTAGCTATAGTAGCTACTAATATAGTAATCTCTTTTAGCTGCTCTAGAATCTTTTTATAATAGTTTATACTATTATTAAAACCTCTAGCTAGCACTAAGCTAGCCTAGGCTTAACTCTTCTTCTTCTAATTATTAGCTTTCTCTAAGGCCTTAAGATTCTTAAAAAATTAAGAAGTAAACTAAGACAGCTAGTTAGTAATATTAAGCTAGAGATAGAGCAGACTGCTTATTATAACGCAAGATAGTATTATTTTAGCAACTGCCTCTAGCTTCTTCTAGAGGTAGAGGAAAATAAAATAAGTCTTAGATATTATATTATATTATAGCTAGATTAAAGCTAGAGGAAGTTTAATATTAAGACAACTTATAGAAATATAATAATTATTATAAATATAATAGTTAAAATATAATACTATCTTTAACCTAATAATTTCCTAGTATAAATAGGCCTAGAGCTTATTTAGCCTTAAGCTAGTAGTAGTAGCAGCAGCTAAGATCTAAGTAATATATAAAATATATATAACTTTATAGGTAGAACTAAGCTATATATAGAGTTAGAGCTAGAATAAAGGTAGAAATAGAAATATATATAGACTTACTAGTAACTTTCTAGGACTAGGACTTAGTTATTATTTTGCTCTTAAAGGCACTAGAGGTCTTTACTATAGTTAGCCTCTAGGCAGAGAATAAGCTAGCGCTAACTTAAACTTACTATAACTTTCTCTATATTATTAAATTAGAAAGTAGATATAATAATAGCTACTAATAATAATTAGTATTTTTCTAGAGTTAAGCTTAATATAAAGTAGATATAAAGTATATATATATAAATAGTAGGTTCTAACTATATTTAAAAGCAATAGCAGCAGCAGTAGAGGCAATAAGAATAGTTCTAGCAAGAAGTTAGCTAGAATCTATATAAAGACTAGCTTAAGCTTAGCTAGACAGTAGGTAAGGCTAGTATATTAGTAAGATTTAGCATATATTAAGAGCAAGAGGTTAAAAGAGAAAGAAAAAAGAGAAGAAAGTTAAGGGGAGTTTAGCTAGCTTTATATTTAATAAAAGCCTAGATTTAGCGTAGCAGCTGCGATACTAAGATAGTCTGTATCTCTAGAGAGTAGAAATAATTAAAGACTAATAAATAAAATAGAGAATTAAGTAGGCGCAGAATAGCTCTAGTATAGAGCTAGAGTTAAGCTATAGCTAGCTGTAAAGCTAAGAGGTAATTTATATATAAAATA
>NW_024467608.1:4071-4543 GCF_000804445.1 Metarhizium album ARSEF 1941
CTCTAGAATACAGCTAGTAAAGCTAGCAATATTTATATATATATAGAAGATAGGCAGATTCTAGCCGGCATAGAGCTAGAGCTGCTCTAAGAAGCAAAAACAGAAGCAGGCAGAGTTTTTCTTCCTACTAAAGAGTTTTCTAAGCCTAATATAAAAAGAAGATGTACTAGTTATATAGCTTTATAGCTATCTAGAGTATTTAATATAAATATATTAATTTATTATACTAAGACTAGAAATAGTAAGTATAAAATTATATTTACTTTTATTATATATACTTTAAAAGAAGTATAGAAAAGTATTACTTATATAATAATAATAAGCTTAATAGTAAGTAAAAATAGCTTTTAACTTTAATAAAAGCTACTTCTTTATCTTAATATAATTAATTATATAATTTAATTAAAGGTTTGTAGAATTAATTCTAAATGCATTCTAATTTGATTCTAATACTAATAAGATATAGAGCAAT